>NC_031772.1:6894010-6984117 GCF_001522545.3 Parus major
GGGCCGGGGGCGGTGCGGAGGTGCCGGGCCGGCTGCGGGAGGCGCCGTTATCGCGCAGCTGCCTCAGCCCGTATCGCTGCTGCTCCTCGTTGGAGAACAAAGAGGATCAATTAAGAGTGTGCAATTACCGCCGTGCCCTGCCGGCAGTAGGCACGGCTCCGAACGCCTTTCCTCCGTCTCTCCTCCAGGGAAGAGTGCTCCCCTCTGTTAATGTGAGGCGGTTTGGGGCCACGCAGTGCTAATGAGCACAACACACGTTTAAAAATCAGCCCGTGTAGTGCATTAAACATAAACTTAAAGTGGGGAAATGAATACTAAAGCACATGTGCCCTTGAATGTCTTCTTTAGGATCCTTGCGAGCCTGTAGTAGAATAGATCAGAAGCAATCCACAGCTGTTACTTAATTTTTCACTGCTTTTCATGCCTCTTAGTTGCATTTGAATATTTCGTTTTGTTAGTCACCTTTTCAGCATTTAAAAAAATAACGTGGTCCTAATAAATTTTGCTGTCAGTATCAGCATGATTTATGCGTGTGGTCATCCATGCTAATAGTTAATGTTGCGAGGCTATTTCATTTTACAGCATCCTGGAGACAGTTACTGATGACATTTCTCATCATCCTGTGAAGGGGTAAACAGTAGCAGTTTTGCAAAGTATCAGAGCAGTTCTGCCGGTTCAAAGGGGACCGTCCACCTACTGAAATACTTTGCAGAATGTGTGCCTTCATAGATCAGCAAATTGAGGTGAGGTTAACCAACTTGCTCAAGGTCATGGAGTGCCAGTGACAGAGTTAGCAATAATGGAATCCAGCCATCCTGGCTGCTGGCTCTGAGCTCTCATTGTTAGGGTGACGCTCCCAAATAATTGCAGGTAGTTTAAACATTGGTTTACGTAAGTAAGGTCTTCAAAACATTTTGGAGAAACAAAATGTTTATGGAGTGCTTCAGATCCCATGCTGCATTTGCATGTAGCTTAAAGTAATTGCTCAGCTTAGCATAGGAGGGAATTTGGAAGACTTTGTGGTTTGTTTTGTAAATATGCACTCAAAAAGCATCAGTTTTACTAAGTATGTAGTGTAGGAAGACTTGTATAGATTTAGGGGGTAGATCATGAGATATAAGAAAAGTAGATTACACTGTAATTAGGCAAGTTTTAAAACAGCAGTGTGGAGACATAACTGTAAAGACGTTTTCTTTTCAATGAGGTGTTTACCAAATGACATTCTGTAGAGTTATTTGCAGTTGTTATGAAGAAAAACAACCAACAAATGCACTGGGAAGCCATGGTGATGAGGCTGTTGGAAGTTAAAATGGGAACAAAAAAGTTCCTCAGTTGATTTATTTATTCAGCAGATACTTGTTAAGTAAAAACAAATCACAATGCATGTTATTTCTGACCCTGGAGAGAAGTTACATTTCACTTAGTGTTTTTTTCTGTCAAGTTAAATTTATGAAGAAAGGGATTTCAAAGGAAGCACCGGCAGATCTGTGCTATTGTGACACCAGCAGTATTATATTTAGTAACTTCACTGAGGAAAGATCCCTATTGTGCTGAAAAAATACCAGTGACAATTGTTTGTCAGGACTTCAAAGGGCGCTGGGAAGTGAGCTGGCATTGTTCAGGTGTTGCACGCTGGCCCTGGTGAATGTTACCTCTGACAGATCCCTGCTCCTGCAGGAATTTCATCGGTGCTGCTGGGAGAAGCCCATCTGTGCAGTGCAAATCACAGGCCTGAGACCACAGATCATGGCTTGGGACAGATTTGCTTGTGCTTACCTTTATGTGCTGCCAGTAATTGTGGTGACTTTTGACAACAAATTTTAGTGGTTGTGGTGCAGCGGAGGTGCAGAAGAGTGGCAGCTGAGTTTCTGTCCTGAGCTCTCTGGAGTACGTGACCTTATTCTCACCCTTAGAGCTGCTGTGGGGTTAATCTGGGCAGAGAAGTTGCGGTGATACAAACTTTCTCTGTAAAAACATTGGCAGTTTGATTGACAGAAAAGGTGTGCTGTTACCAAGATTATCGATACTAAACTATCACATCTCTCTAGTTTATGTGTGGTTTATCATATCAGTCAGTCTTTGGGAAAAGTGCTTTTACTGCTGTCACTTTGTGAGATGCACCTGATGCAAGGTGACTTCTAAGCTAAAACTGTTGCCTCCAAAAGGATGCTGGTTGCTTTCTTAGGAATGCAGAAATTTATACCCTGAATGACACTGCTGTGTCAGCAAATGTGTCTACTATAGGCCTGCCAGACGTTACTTTTGCAAGTTTGGGCGGTAGCTCCTCATCCAGCCAAGTTAAATAGGAAAAGGAAGCAATAATAGGATATACTTTTTTAAAGTTAGTGGCAGGTTGTGGAATCCTGGGAAGTTTGCACACTGTTTTCCACTGATGTGTAACAAAAATGAGCCTGTTGATAGGTATAGTGATCCGTACCTCCACTGGTACTGAACCGTGGGGTTTTGGATACTGAACACTTGCCACGGACTGAGCTGAAGAAACGGGAGATGCAGGTTGAAGCCAGGAATTGGAATGAAACATGTGCAGTGTTTAAATAAAAAATGAAAGCATCAAAATAATATTGATTATTATAAATAATACTTTCAAATTTTATTAAACATAGTCAATAAGTTGTGTAGCAGTAGTTTGCTGTTGGTTTTATGGTAGCTTAAAACATTTATTTGAAAGAAATTGCTTTTGTTAATGTCAAAATTTGCCTGTATTTCTGCACACATGCAGAATGTAGATAGATATGAGAACCAAAGATTCCAACATATTCTTAGTGTATACTGCATTGAGCTAACTTTGGTAAAAGAAATTTAAGTAAATAATTCTTAATCTTCTTCCTATGACAAGCATCAAAAGGTATTTTGTATTCTACATGATGGCAGTTTTTCCACGTTAGCTTTTCATATAGCCTTAATATGTTTGAATGGAACAATAAAACTCACTTTGCAATAGTGCATGAAGTTGTTCAAGAAATAATACTTACACTTGCTGTATGAAGTCATTCCAGAGTTTGCTGATTCTTCTGAAACAAAAGGCATTTGCTGTAATTCCAAGAAGCACTCAGAACCAAATTGCCACTTAGAGAGCCATTTCTTTTTCTAGACTCTTCTTAATAAGGTAACAGAACATCAGCTTGGAACACTATCATTGGGGATTTGTTTTCAGAATATTATTAGTAGCATTTCAGTGAAGTGGAAACAAACCTGTGCTCTGAAAAGGAACTGGATCATGGGGAAAGACATTCCAGTGGAATCCATTCTTTGGAATTATCCCTAGAATTTGAATTCCTCACAGATAATTTGCTATTTTAGTAACTAAATAAATAAAATTAAAAGCTTAGTTTGTGAATAAGAATCAGAACCTGTAAATCTGATGGTATGACAGATATACTTCAGTAAACACATGAACATGTGTCATGTTTCAAGTATGGAATACGTATCTGGTGCTTGGAAATGTGATCATCATGACGTTTAGAATGCAGAAACAAGCGTTTGGTTTTGATTGTTCATAATGTTTGGGCTATTTGCTGCTAGAAATTTCAGAAGCTAAATTCTTTAATCCAATGTATTGAGCTGGAGAACAGGTAAAATGTACCTTATTTTAAAAAGCTTTATGATAAGTGGAAATGTCATCTAATGAATCAGTAGGGACTAGTTGTTTTAATATTTTTTGCGATATTAGACCTCAAAGGACACCTTCAGTTTGATAATTAAACTATAGAAGCTGCAATAAAATATGACGTTCTGGGGGGGAGGAGAAGACTTTGTTCTCTCTGTCATGTGTTAAGTCAGTGGTATGTGTGCTGAGGAGTCTGGCCTTAATTTTATTTTATGAATTACATTTGGGATTGTTTCTTGGTTGGGTCATGGGTTCTGGTTTTAGTTCTGGAATGTCACTCAAAATAAAATAGAACTGTGGGGAGTGGCAGAGAGAGAACTGTGATGATTGTACTTTGGTTAGAGGTAGTGGTGGTAGAAAACCTGTCATCTCTTACTTAATAAAATAGTAAATCCCAAATCTGTTTGGTGTTACTCCTCCCAGTCATTTTTCCATTCGTTGCCTGTAACTACACACTTGGAACAGGGAGTTTGGTTTAAACAAGACATGAAGGTGATCCCCATTCCTTTGTTCTGAATCCCTGGGATTGACATACCTGGGTGCCTAGGTGAGGAGATTCCTAACTTGTTATACCTCATCCGGGGAGGTCATCCCCACGGAAAGGTTCCTGCCTAAACAGTGACTCCTGCTGCCTCAGTGTCCTTGTGTTTCCTCATTTCTGCCCTCGTGTTTCTGAGGTGTTGCTGTCCTGAGGCAAGGATGGGATTTCTTTTTGCTGCTGTTGTTTGGTTTGTGTTGTGAAGACCTAGCATTAGCAGCCCTAGTCATGGACTGGGTCCCGACATGATGCCATGGTACACTGGAGAGGTGCTTATCAATTTATTTTGTAGCAGCTTGTTAAATAGATGGAAACCCAGTGCAAATATTTTTTTCTATTTCAGTATTTTTGAAGGAACATAAGTAGAGGTAGATTAATAATCAAGCATCACGTCTTATATTTTTGCACCTTTGTTAACTGCTGCAGTTTAGTATAGACTTATGGAAATAATCTTCTTGCCTTTTCTCTTTTTTTTCCCGTTTTTTCCTTTAGAATTGCCAAAATGCTTTGGAATTCTTAAGCGATTCAAAAACTGAAGTCTCTGAGGATACAAAATCATAAGAACACAAGAAGCAGCAAGGAGGATTCAGTGCCAATGCAGCAACAAAAAAGACAGCCAGAGTTAGTGGAAGGAAATCTTCCTGTTTTTGTTTTTCCTACAGAACTTATATTTTATGCAGATGACCAGTCAACACACAAGCAGGTGTTGACTCTATATAACCCCTATGAGTTTGCCTTAAAATTCAAAGGTGGGTTTCCTAGGTTAAGTTCTATTTAAGGGTTAGTTGATGATCTTGAACAGTCCAATTATAATTCATGTAACAAATCGTATCTGTCACAAAACCAGACTCATGTCTCTACATGTATCTGTTGATGAAGCTGGTGATGTATTAGTTCATGATTTGTTACCACTCCTGTCCTTTTCCTTGCAGTTCTTTGTACAACTCCAAATAAATATGCGGTGGTGGATGCTACTGGTGCAGTGAAGCCTCAGTGCTGTGTTGATATGTAAGTAGAAGTTGGTTGGGTTTTTTCCTAATATATAACATTTTATTTACTTAATATATTTTATTATTTAAGAAGTTGTAAATGACAGCACGCATGTTATATAGAAGTTGGATAAAGATATGTTTTCCTAGTCTTCTGTATACATGTGACTGTTTTTTGCTGTTCTTTCCCTCTAGAGCAAAGGTATTACAATATTGGAGATATGTCCTTCTTTAATTTTGCCTTTGGGTATAAATAAAATGCCAGTAAATGCTTCTTGTAATGTCATTTATAAACCAGAAACAAGAGTAATATGAGCGTCCTGTGAGCACCTTTTTGTTAGAAATACCAAGAAAAGCAAAACCCCCAGGGCTGAGATTTACACTTCCATACAAAATGGAAATGTATGCAGTTCTACTGAGCACAGTTTCTTGAGCCATTTTAAAAGAGGTAGTTTTGTCTGCCTTTCACCCTGACCATTCTCAGATCTCCTTTGTGTCAACTCAGTAAATCAGGTGTCAACCCAGTAACTCAGAACAGGAGGAGGCTGCTTAAGTGACCACAGTAATGTACAGGGTCTGTAGGCTGCTGAAAGCTGAAGCAGAGTAGGTGTATAAGCTAAAATAGACCAACTCTTTTTATCTTCTATTTGCCACATTATTTCTGTGCTGATGTACAGATACAACTGAAGAAAATCTGAAGTATCTGAAAGAGCAGTCTGAACTTTTTGAATAGACATTTTCCAAACTCTAAAACACCACCTGGAATCACTGGCTGACAAATGGCCCTATACAGAAACCTTTTGTCAGATAAATAATAAGTGTTCTTGGGAAATGGGTCTTTATTCCTATAGACTGTTTTCCTTAGGTGTAATTTGAAAAATTTCAAGGACTCACCAAATAGAAAGGAAGTTTAGAACATGGAACTAGAAGGTTTCATTAAGCAGGGGCAACAATGCTAAAAGTGGAACTAAACTGGTCAAAATATACCAGTGTACCAGTGAGATATTCCATTCTTTAGCAGACATTTACACAAGCTTGATTACATTTGGTTAAAGAAATGGGTTTTATTAAATAAAGGAAAATAAGATAAATACATGTTCCAAGGGGATTTTTTTTTTTTGTGCAGCAAACCCCCCCATCGCATTCCAGTGGCTGCTGTCTAAGGACAGTGTTTACTGCTAGATTATGAGCAGTACTATGCAAGTGTGGCCATTTGCCAGATAAACAGATATTCTACTGAGCTCCCAATTATGCAATGATCTCTAAAAAGAAACAGGAGAATGTGTCTGTTTATAAGGGTCTGCAGAAAATATCTTCTTGCTTGGCAGCAGATACATATTCTCCTAGCACAGTGTTATGTAAAGATTCTGTTTAGGTTGGTAGTTGGTACCATGGTACTAGGAGTAGGAACACCAATTTAAAAGGAAGTGTTAAAGGAAGAGATCAGAGTTGATCTGCTGTGCTGATATGCTGAGAGCTGTATGAATTAGGGTTGTGGGGGGGGAAAAGCCTTTTGTTTTAGTGAAGGCAGTTGCCCAGCCAACACTCTGCTTGCTGAAAGCCTGTCATAGGCACACTCCTTTGCCTCTGAAGTGACGTAAAACATCACTGCAGCCTCTTGCTGAGGGGATGACTTGGTCTCTGTTTTTGTGTTGAATAGTCTATTCAAACTAGAGACCAGTTGCAAGCACTGGCTACGTGCTAATGCTTGTAGATATCTTGATGTGATACAGTTCCTTTAAATGAAGACTGAAAAACAAAAATCCATTTATTGCAGCATTTTAATGTATATAACTATTCTGTGATACTAAGGGTAACACAGAATAACAGTCATTTTTTCCCCCTTCATGAGATGGCAACTTTCTTATTTGTATGTATGTTCTTCAGATTAGCTGATGTTATCTTGGAAACTTAGAATCCTTATTTACCCTAAGCGGTGATATCACTTCAAAACCTAAATGTTGTAGCTTTTCAATGCTAGATATGTATTCTCATGATGAATCACAAATGCAGAGAGGAGGCAGTTGAGCACAGCACTGCTTGGAGATCTGTTTTGCTGTTGATCAGTGCTATTTTAAAGCTGTGCTTTTTATAGGTTCCAAACATGCTCTCAGTGGTGGGTTTCTGATTTTGAAAATCCCTAGCTGACTCTTGTCTATAGAGGGAATGAGTTTTGCTCCTGAGAAAGTAGAATTGTAAAGCTTTGAGCCTGGTTTCCTCAAGAAGCAGGACTGTTGCTTGCCAAACACCTGTCCGACTCCTTTCCTTCCCTGTACACTCCAGTCCCCTCAATACCTTTTAAAATCATTGGCCAGCATCAAACAACCT
This sequence comes from Parus major, assembly GCF_001522545.3. Lineage (NCBI taxonomy): Eukaryota > Metazoa > Chordata > Aves > Passeriformes > Paridae > Parus > Parus major. The sequence continues at coordinate 6,901,494 of NC_031772.1, forward strand.
TGATACATGAGGAGGAGGCATCGTTCAGACAACTGATGTTTCATCAGTTGGCAGCTGGGCCTCAGACTGAGGCAAAGATGGGTTTGAGATAAAGACAACTGTCCTGTTTGGCCAGGAGCATTTATATTTGGGAATTAAAGCAAACATAAGAAGGGGAGAGAGGAGGTAAGATCAAGTCTTCAAGAACATTGAGTGATGGAGGAGGTAACAGAGGTCTGGATTATTCCAGTTTATCTGGACAAGGGGGGACAGAGGGCAGGTTTTGTGATATAGGATGTAATTCCACAGCAGACATGTTTCTTAGTAGTTCATCTGTTTGAAAATGTTGTTTTTCTCTGCAGTGTGATTCGTCACCGAGACGTTCGGGCTTCTTACTATGGTGTCATAGATAAATTCCGTCTCCAAGTGTCTGAGCAGAGCCAGAGGAAAGCATTAGGGAAAAAAGAGATTATTGCTACTCTGCTTCCATCTGCAAAGGAACAGCAACAACAAAAGGAAGAGGAGGAAAAACGAATAAAAGAACACCTGACTGAAAGTGTCTTTTTTGAGCAGACTTTGTGTCAACCAGGTAGTTGAAATCTTTTACCCCTCCTGTGTTCTGAATAAGTTTTGAATTGCTCAAGTGACTAGACTTAAAACATTTTTTAAATATAAACATAAAAAAATTAAAATAATTAATTTTACTTACCTGTAAGACTGCTGTCTTTATCACTTGAGGATGACAGTGTACAAGAACCCAAACCGTGGCTCTTCTGTTCATGCTGTCTTGATCAATCAAGACCCTTTGTTGCCTGTGTTGGCATGGCATACCTTGAAGAGTGCATCCACTGTTCCTCTGGAGCAGGAGTTCTCCTACAGACAATGGGAATTTATTTATCTGTGAAAGGACAGTAGTTATTTTTTCCCTTGGTCTCTTTCAAAATGTATGCCCCTTCTGAGTTTGTTCCAAACCCTTAATCCCCCATTTCCTGATGAGTAGGAAATATTGCCAGAATATCTTCTGAAGTGCTCCTTGTTCTGTGCCCTGTCCTTTATCTGTCCCACAAGAACAGAAGAGCACAGTTGGTGGCTGAAAACTCTGTGTGTTTCATACACACAGTGAGGAAGTGAATCAACAGTCTTGAAAACCTGGGCCAGACAGTTAAATTGAAGGGGTAGGATATAAAGTGTCAAATTGTACCTGAAATGAATCCAAACTGATTCTTCATGGTTTATGTTCTTCTTACTTTTACTGATTTAAACTGGAATGTTCTTGTCACTATTACGTTTTTCAACATAATCAACAAAAATCAATTCCAGAAAATAGATGTACCTCCTTGAGAGAGTTCATGTTGTTAAAATTAATCTGTTTCGCTATTTATACTGAGTTTGTTAGCTGGTGAAACACTTTTTATTAAAAAAACCCTCATAATAGATATTAGTAGGATACACAGTTAAAGCAAACCTACAAAGGTTTGTAGTTTCTGGGGTCACAGAACAAAATGTTCTTGTGCTAGTTGCTTTAGGACAGAGGGCCTGAACCACCTTGAACAATCTGATACTGGTCTTACTCCAAATGCTGTTTCTTTCTTTAAGAAAAGTCTTGTTGACTACATTATATTGCTTACTTACAGAAAAGCAGTAAACAAAGAAACTGCAGTTTTGCATGTCACCTGAAACCTGGAAATAAGAGATTTATGGAATTAAAATAGAGCACATATTGCTAGTCACTGAGGATAGGAGAAGTTGATAAAAACATTGGCTATTTTCCAGTGGATCTTAAGGATTTGGTTAGAGGTATTCAGCTAACATGTTAACAGCTCTTTTCAAAGATGACACAGTGGGCCTTTGAGTAGGTTCCAGCTGTTAAAGTGCAGGGCAGTAAAGACTATGAAGGACTCTTTATTGTCTGTGGTTTGCATTTCCTTATTCTGGTAATACTGGGCTGTCAGGTTCACTCTCACAGTTCTTAAAGTAAGATTAAAATTTTACTAATTTGCAGCATCTAAACTGACTCTGGCTCAGGTGAAGCCCTTGAATTCGGTAAAGAATGAAGGGGAGCTCATCTGGCCCAAGAACCTGTGCTCCTGCTGCAGTCAGGTTTTGTTAGGAAGTGTAAGCAGTTACCTGTGCAGGTCTTTTTGGGTGCTCTTAACTGATTGATTACTGATCACTGAAGGAACATATCAAGGAATAGAGTCAGAATGCACAGGGAAGTCTCAAGCATTGCTGAGACATCCAGCTGTCCTGAGTGTGTATATATAGCAACTGGGCCTGGCAGGCTCTGTTCCTCCAGAAGGGAGGGGTTTGGAAAGTCATGTGAAAACAAGTTCCAGCATCAGAGCAGGGAGCAGCCTCCTCCACTGCAGAATGCAGAAGGTTTAGAAGGGTGAGTTTAAGAGTTGTCTTCCACCCCCTGCAAACTCCTGTGCAAAGAGGAAAATCTGAGGATATTTCAGCTCCCACATATTGCAGACATTTTTGCAGAATATTTAATGTTTATATTATTTAGATCTTCCTCACAATTGGTGCTGTCTTGCTTTTCCAGAAAACAGAACTGCCTCGTCGGGACCTAGTTTACTCACAGTCTTCCTTGGAGTGGTGTGTGTCGCAGCACTAATGCTACCTACATTGGGGGAAATGGAATCCCTGGTGCCTCTCTACCTCCACTTAAGTGTGAATCAAAAGTTAGTAGCTGCTTATGTTTTAGGTAAGTACTTTAGATTTTATCAACATTTTCCTGCAGCATTTATGAGTTTGGAAAACTTCACCAAGTGTTGAAGCGGCCAGCGGCCTCAGGAAACTGGATGGAGACAAAGCACCGTGTTACTTGTTTTGCATCTTTGCTTAGATCTTAATTTATAGCCATGGTGATGGCAGTGTAAATTAGTTATTGTTAGTGTTTTAGACCAGATTTGAGTTGATACCTATTGCACACAGGCCCCTACATGCTAATTTCAGCTTTATTTGATGATGGGCCAACAGCAGTCATCTGCCAACACACCTGAACGGAATGTGCTGTTTCTTACTCTTGAATTGAAATAGTTACTCTATTTCAGAATGTAGAATGTGTTACTGTAGTTCTCCCTCCAGCTCCCTTGAGCTGTTTTTTAACACTGCATTCTCAGTACTTGTTTAATAAGCAGTTGCTATGTGTAGCAGTAAGTTGTTGTAAACCTTGTCTGAGACCACTGTCATTCACAGTTCTTCCTGATTTGTAACTTGCTCCTGCATTAGCATAGATGAGCTGCACATTTCATTTGTTATGACTATTTCTCTATAACTATTTCAGATTTGAAGAACAGTCACACTAAACTCAATTCTCCTGTCCTACTACCTGGCAGAAATGAGGATTTAAAGGAAAAGAGCTAGGCAGCTCCAAACTGATAGCTAGAGGTGAGGTAGTGATGGGGAAAGGTCCAAGTTCTTAATGGTTCGTGCACATTCTGCTGACTCACAAAGGTCCATCTGCTGAAGTGGTTTGAAACCTCACTTGTGGCTCTTTGCTCAAGCTGATGCTGATGGATTCTCAGATCAGGACCTTGCAGTAATCCTCACTTTGTTTTTATCGCTGCTTTTGAAAATTACTCCAGGTTCTCCTGGTGCCAGCTACAGTTTGAAGTCTTTTGACTTTATACATTTGCAACAACTGAACCTGTTTCCAGATTCCCTATGAAGTTTTGACAGGTTTTGACTTCTTTGCTGGCAGCGTTTTTAGTGTTCATGGACAGGTTCTTTTGTGTGCAACTCTTGCTCATGTAGAAAGTCAATTGCTCTTGAGAAGTTGAAACCACTTTGTTCCACGAGAAGTACAACTGGATTGTGGAGCATTTAATGGAAAGGGTTGTTACACCACAGCAGCAGGACTATATGATATTTGAGAAGCATTTGATTTACAGAAATGAGTTAAACCCTTTATAATCTGCAAGTCCCTGTACAAGTGGTGCAGGCTGCTCTCCAGAAGCCTCTGCTGTTCCTCTGTGATGATGGAATTGATCCAAGCTAAAGATCCAGCAGCTGTGGGAGCACTGATTGTCTGAACCAATACAGACCTTAATAAATAGCTGAGCTGTAGTTCCTCTTGAAGGGATAAATTGCTGGTCTAATGGAAGGCAGTGTTGCAGCTTGCTTCTGTCGTGCTTCTGCCTTCACCATCTTCATAAAGTAGCCAAGTTCCATCAGTATGTAGTGGCAGGAGATAAAATAGTCTCAGAAATGTCTTTATCCATGGTGAGATCTATAGGCTTTAGCTGAGCTTTCTGCAGTGAAAGGCTGTTACAGTGACATCATCTGAGCCTGCAAGAAAGTGAGATTGCCCAAGAACTGATAAATTATTATTTTGATGTTACCTAAGGCTGGAATTCAGGGAGCCCCTATGTTCTTCCATCTACCTCCCTTACCTTGTGCAATATAACCCATGGCTAAGAACTACAGATTTGTACTTTTTCCTGTATCAGCACATAATTAAAATGAACTTTTCAGTGTCTCATGAGTAGGTTTATTAGCCCCTATTTCCTGTTTTCATCTGGTTTTAATTGTTTTTAACCTCTATCAGAGCAGTCCTTTTTTTCCTCCCTCTTTAAAGGTCACAACAAAGAGTCTGTTGAAAGCTCCCTCTGCAGACTGACAAGGAAGCTTAATATCTTTGTCTAAAACTGGTCTTTGATCAGTTGTTATTCACAGAGCAGAAAAAAAGCCTTGGAGCCTTCAACTGATCTGCCTTACTGATGATTCAGGATTTGAATGACACTGCCCATAACTGGCCCCCATGAGAAATGGGGTTTGGGTGCTAGTGTTAACACTTACCAAGTCAAAAGTTCAATGTTAAGATTTTCCAGTAGAGAGATCAGTAATTGTTTGGAGTATTTCTGTCTTCTTTGACATTCAGTTATTACATGCACCACATATCAGTGTTGATTTTTGACTATATCAAAAATTGGAGCGATACTTCTAATATTTAAGTGTGTATATAAAGGCATTCTGCATGTATTTATGTACTTTTAACATATTTTTCTGGCCTGTGACAGGGTAAACTATTTTACATGTTTTATTTTGAGTGAAACAGAAGTATTCAGTTCTTAATTCTTGTCTTTCAGGTCTCATCACCATGGTTATTTTGAGAACATGAGCAATGAGTTCATAGGATGTCAAACACCTTACTGTATATTCACATCATGAATGTGGACTGCCTTTTGCTCCCATTTGGCTCATTAAGATGCTAGCAAAACTGTTCAGTGATTTAAGATACCTTCAGAAGTGTAATATATTTTAACTGTGTATAATAAATGAAAGACTCAAAGCACTTTGCGGTGCTTCTGTAACAGACAGCTATGAAATGTTCAGTGATACCTGTGAAAATAATTTGAAAAAACTTTTATATCTATGCCTACTGTAAAAAATCCTTATTAAAACAACATTTGTTATTTTTAGTCTATGTTCACATCAGTGCGTGATCACTATAAAAGCAAACTGTCTTCTGTAAAAACGCTCATTTGGTTTGTGGTTGTACCTGCTGAGGCTGGCACATAACACTTCTGTATATACATACCAGAGGGGTGAGAGTCGTGACTATCATTGAAGAAAATGAAAAATTCCAGCAGTGGAACTATGAAATAAACCATGAATTTTAGGCGAAGAAGTAATTCTCAAATTTCTTACTTCATCATTACCAATATATTGTTGAGTACTCATTTTCTTACCTGGGGAAATAATCTCTTGCAACAGCCATTTTGTACCACAATTATTAGATGATAAAATCAAGTTGTGTAATCAGATCCCTTCATTTCTTAGGGATGCATGGAAGTGGCATTAATGGTAGCTGAACTCATACTAATACAAAATTAATATTTTTTTTTCTATTTTAGAGACCAAACTAAGTGAAATAGCAAAGGCATTTCTCTGCATCCCTCCCCCACCCCCAGCTACCACAGAGACTTTTCTATCAGAAACTCCTGCTTAAATGCCAGTTTCATATTTGAGGTGAACATTAATCTTGTTTCATACAACAAGTATTTCCCTTCATTTGACATTTCATTGTCGAGATGTTAATTCTAAAAGGGCAGCTATTACTGAATTGGATTCATACAGACAAATCTTTGTTTGTAAGAAGTCTATAGAATATGCTCTGATATGAATAATAAAGTTTGGAAATCAAAACTTCTTTCCCCCTGCATGTTACGGGTCACTTTTCTGCTTGTGCATGGAAATACAAAGAAACTGTGGAAAAAAAGTGTTTCTGGAGGAAAAAAAAAAAGGAGAAAGAGAAGCTGAAAAAAGTTGTTAACCACTAAATTTTTTCTTATATAATGCTACTTCAGTTTGATTCTCGGAAGAACTGGGATTGTGTCATCCATCGATCAGCATCAAGTGATAAAGTCAAACATTAACATTCACTAAGGAAAAAAAAAACCAAAGAAGGTTCCCAGCTGGTTTAGAAGGCTGTGTGCCAGAGCCTGCTGCAGGCACAGCACCTCCCTCCAACGCTGAGCTCGTGGCTGGGTCAGTGTTTTCCTGCAATGCAGGGCTCTGTTCTTGCAGCTTCACTGTTCTCGGTACACTGTGAACACGATTTTCACCAGGTGCTTTAACCTGCGGCTCCCTGGGGAAAGGTGAGGGAATGGAGCAGAAGTTGGGGAGATAAAAGTGCCATGTGGTACTTTATCTTAGCACCCAACAGCCAGGATAAACATTTTGTTGCACCCAAGCTGATTAAAAAAGCCCAACACAACCCTTTTTCCCCCTATATCCTGGTGTTCTGGTCGTGGACTGGGATCGTGTTTTTCCAGGCAGTTGCAGAAGTGCCAATCTCACCTGTAGGAACTCAAGAGTCACTGAGTGACTGTAACCAGGTCTGACACCTGCAGCTGCCTCAGTCCTGCAGCACAGCACGTGCATGGAGAAGGGAGATCATGGGACACAGCAGATGCCAGCAGTCATTTTCAAGTAATGTGAAGAGAAATGATTGGTTTAGAAAAACACCTTGACAGGAACAAAAAGTTATCATCAACCAAAAAAACTGAAAACATTGGACTACTTTGTCAAGGTAACAGAGGAGCAATACGCAGAAAAAAAAAAGAAAATATTAAATGCACAGAGTAACTCAGCAGATGCAGATAAAACTGGTGCTAGGGTGAAATAAGGATGACAAGTGTGAATTCTAACTTCTTTCTCCTTCAGGGGAAACTGGGGAGGTTGCAGCACGCTGCAGAACCACAGATTTATCCCAGTTGGGAAAACGACCTGAGGACTGTTTCAGTTCAGCACTGAGGAAGAACATATCAAATTATGTTACAGCATAGTCATAGCAGGGCACCAGTAAAATTTGACCAGGTGGATACAGAAGATTTGGAAGATATTTCCTGATTTGATGTATATTTATGTGCGTGTACATACCTCCAGTACTTACGTACTAGAATTTCAGAAAACACTGAATGCCTTTGGAAATATGAATATACTGAATATACCTCTTAGAAACACCAGGAAAAACAGTTAAGTGTTCACGTCATTTCCCATTCCTGACTCCTAACACAAACAAACAGTCATTTCCTTGCAGTGGACAAGTATTTTCAGCAGACAGTTGGGAGGGCTTTGAGATCATCCAGCAGAAACAATGCTGGTGTTTACCCAGCACTCGCAATGGCACCGATGTCTCAGACGAGCCGTGCTGGCAGCAGGAAGTGGGAACGCTGCTGAGATGGCTTTGGGGAGCGTCACTCCCGAGAGCTTGGTGCGTGATCTTCTCGAGGTGTTTGCACTTGTCTGGATCACAAAATCCTGAGGTGATCGTGTTTCTCTAGAGGAGTGAATCACAGAGTGCTCGAAACTTCAGCAGAGCCAGTGCACTATTGCAAAGCTCCAGGGGCAGAAGGGGCTGCCAGGGAACCAGTTAATTGCAGAGATTGCTGATAACGGAGCCCCAGGGAGCAGGGCCACCAGCTGGAAACAAATCAGCCCCTGCAAAGGGAAAAGCTGAGCTGCTGCTGCTGCCGTGTCTCAATATGTGCCCCAGGAAGACAATGGGGCGTTGCTGTGAGATGGGAACAGTCACTGCTCTTGAAACTGCTCCACAGGGATGTTTGCAGCAGCTTCTAGAGGAGCCCATGCACAGAACTGTCCCTTCAACAAAAAAAAGCAGAGAAATCCTGCAAACAGCTAAGAACTGTCAAATCATATATCATCATATGTTATTTCATCTTATGCTCATATGTACAAGTATCTGATAACCAACAAGCCTAAACTGGAAAGAGGCTGCCAAATAGGCTTGGCAATAAATCATTGTATTTTAGTCCTCATTTGTCAATGTACATTTAAGACACTTCACTTTGCTTATAACAGCTTTCCTTATAAATGCCAAGTTCCATTGTCCCTTTCCTTTGTCAGGAGTGTGAATCTCACACTCAAAACTTACGCTCAGGGCAACATCAAATTTAAGGATCAGGTCTTATAGAACCTCTTGTTCAAAAGGCCTCAAAAAAACCCCCAAACCTTGAATCATCTTCTCTGCCAGGTGGGTCTTGAGTTGTTGGGTTGGAGCAGCTCAGGTGTTTTGCCCTCTGACCTTGCACGGGACCCCTGGGCAGAGAAAAGAAGGGAACACACTGCCCTAGGAAGCATGCAGGGCTGAGCAATCCTGGTATTGACCCTCCTGCCAGCTGTGTGCAGATAGAGGGGCCAAGTGGCCGTGGAAAACAGGTTCCCTCCTGTGTTCCTGGGGAACAAGGCACTCACCTGCTTGCTGCAGTGTAGGGAAGGCAGCATCTCTCACTAGAGCTGGAGGAGAAACAGCCAGAGTTAATAGTGCTAGAGTCTCTTTGCTGCAGGCATAATGTGCTGCCTGAGGAAATTAAATTAAGACTGAAACTGCTGAAGGAGAGTGAAGTTCACTGCTGCCAGCAGCCCATCACTCACTTGTTACAGCCCCACAGGAGCGGGTGAGGATCGGGAAACCATCGCCGTGCAGTCAGCAAGAGCCATTTACAGGTAATGACCTCTGTGAAAGGAGTCTGGAGAGCAAGTGCATCCTCCCAAAAGGAGAGCTGGAGGAATGAACAGGCAGGCGACACTCGCAGCATCACAGCTAAAGCCGAGTAAGGGGATACACTCAGCCACTTCTGGGTGTATTTTTGTCTTCTTTAGAAGCTCTCCGCTGAACGCTAACGAGCTGTTTACTTTGGATAATGAGCTGTAGCTAATGCACATCAGCTCTAGGAAATCTGCAAAGCTGTATGACCTCGCTGACAATATCATGTGGAATTACATGCAGGCAAAGCAACCACACTGGTCTTCAAAACAGCAGAGACTGTTTTGAAGGAATTTAAGCATGAATACAGCCACGATTACAGCTATGGATGTCTCCCCACTGGGAGGAAAAAGGCTTGTAAGAAAATCTACCTGAGTAACAGGCACCCTGTAATGGAACTTAAATACATGTTTCCAGTTTTAAAATAAGAAAAAATTAGCCATAAAATTTTCAGTAGTAAATACGATTTACAGTAACAAAATGAGAGTGTTCTTCTCTAGAGAACTGCACACTCAGTGACTTGAGGTATGAACATGAAGGCATTAGATGAATATTTGCTTTGACAAACAAGAAGCCACCATCAAGAGACAAAACTGCAGTAGGGCTCTGGAAACCCACATTCCATCAACCTCACCAAACCCATTAGTGCCTTTCCCTCAGGAATCTGCCAGGAATCTCCACAATCCAAACCGACTGCTGAAGTGAATGCACTTAAAATGAAAGGATGTTGATGTATTTTTAGCAGGAAGCTTCTTGCAGTGACTTCAGTGCCAGCTGTATTTAAACTGGCTTACAAGACAACACAGTACCCAATTTCTGTGCCACAAACCCTGATGTGTGCTATGCACATCATGGGTTTGATTTCCCTGCACACAAGGACAAAAATTAACCAGAAAATACGCATTTCCAAAGATTAGTCCCTGCAGCAAAACCGGCATCCTCTTGAGCAGCTCTTCCTACCTGGGTCAACATCCAGCAAAACTCTAAACATTTACATACAATTATTTGTTATGGAAGGAAGTCTTAAAATAGCAAGCATTTTCTAAGGCTCTTACAAAGCAAATAAAAGAATAAGAAACCAAACTAACAGAAGAAGTTTAGATTTGATAAATGCCAGATTTGTCTGAGGAATCTTTGTGGCACTGGGGATGTCTCACCAGTTCCTTGAGAGACACAGGGGAGCCAGCACGAAAGTGTGTGGAGGCTGTTTGGTTTTGGTTTGAATGCACCCAACTCCTCCCCCCTTCTGAAATTTCTGCTCCCAAGCCAGCTACTGAAAGTCAAACAAGGTTATTCTCCTTCAGTGGCTTATTTTTTTCTCCTCCTCTCTCATGCTTCTACCACAAAGCCCCAGTGGTGGAAGCAGTCTGTGTGTGTGTGGGGTCTGGGTTTTTGGGATGCAGGGTGTCTGCCTTGAGTGCTCCATGCCAGAGGAAAAGAATCTCCTGAGCAAGGCCTGGGCTGGCTGGCAACTGCTCTCAGGTTTATCAAATAAGGATGCTCCCACCAGAGACACAGAAATGGGAAGGCTCCACTGGTACAGGTAAAATTATCACCTCTAGAAAATGAACCTGAGGTGACAATTTTTACACCCAGTTATTGAAAAGGATTCTTGCTCTGTGTCAGTAAGGTTTTAATTACTGTACTGTAGCTGTAAACATTCACTTGCATTTACAAATATTTTAACTTGTTGCTTCTAGGAGAAGAGGGATCAACTTAAACTCCATCTGCCTGTTGATGATGAGAAAGGTTGATTAAAACAGGATAGGAAGAGCTCACACAGTTTAATTATGACTCCTGAAGCTCTCTATTTTAAGTAAATGAGTTATGACTCCAGCATATGCAAGCATACAACAGCATAAAGTGAACATTTCTGAAATGACGACTGCTAAGGGAGGCACAAGCTGTTCTCAAGCTCATGGAGTGCCAGAGGTCCCTCCAGTCACTTCACCAGCAAAGCATTTCACAATAGCAGGGCTGGACTCACAGACAGCATTGATACTGGAACCACGGCACATCTATAAATGGAAATATTTCAGTCTCACCAGACTTTGGAGACTTGTTTTGTTTCTATGGGTTGGTGATTATTTACGTTCAAGATTTCTGAAAAAAGGCGAGAAGTAAGAATTTAGGATTAATTTCTTGCACTGATCTCAGGAGAACCTTGGAGAGTTGCTCAGCATTCAGGTCACCTGCCTCACTGGCAACACACAGAACATCCTGCAAGTCAATCTAGCTGAGGCAGAGGCTCATTTTTCCTGGCATTTGTACCCCTCTTCCAGAGGGAAGTATCTATCCTTCTGCTAAATGCAGCAACCACTGAAGGGTTCATTCCAAAAATACAGCCCCCTGAGCACTGGCACAGTTACCGACGTTCCCTCAGCAACTGTGCCACTCTGGAGAAGGTGGAAGGAAGAAGAACACCCATCACTTGTCAAAGAAGGCACAGTGGCCCAAGATCTGATTTAACTGCCAATAAATCCTGCAGGATAATTTTCAATTAGATCAAGGAAGTGCCAAACCCAAGTGTGATTTTTTGGAAGGTGCCATTCATGGCAGAATCCCAGAGAGCAGCAGAGGCAATATTAAAAGCATGAGTTCCTAGACAAGTACAGAGAGTTGATTATGTGCATTGTATAACATCCTGATTCCCTGCATCCAGATTCATACTCTAGAGTATAATTGGCTCCAAATTTTTTTGTTTCAGTGGAAACAAAATCCTATGTATGTCACTGGACTCCAGTGCAGCTTCTTGGTGATGTGGAGATAAAACACTGAGCTGCCTTCCCACAATTTCAATTCTGTTTTTTAAAATGTAAACATTTTGTAATTTCTGTTTTGCAAAAGCAGGGAAAAGAACTGATACAGATAAATAACTATTTCACTCTCCTCCAACAGCATTAATTGACCCAGAGAGGTTGTGGACTCCTCAATGCTGGAAGTGTTCAAGGCTGGGTTGGACAGAGCTTGGAGCAACTTGTTCTGGTGGAAGGTGTCCTTGCCCATGGCAGGAGGTGGAACGAGATGATTTTTAAGGTCCCTTCCAACCCAATCCATTCCATAATTCCCCACTTCTTCCCTAGAGTTAAGACCCTCAGTACTTCTCACCAGCCAGCAGAAGTTTCTGTCTTCCAAACTATTTCACTACAACTTCCTCTAGGTATAAACTAGGGACACCTGTAACTTGCATTCAAAAATGTTTGGGTTTATTCCTAGATTAGTCACAGACCTGCAAGACAGCGTTACATGAAGAAGACAAGGTAAGTCTGCTGTAGATTTTAATACCTACATGCCAGTTAATTAGAATGGGTGGAAATAAATTACAATAGATATTCTGATTTTAAAAGAAAGTATTTAATCCCAGAAGGAAACAAGAATATGGTTATCTAAAAAAGTGCAGAAACAGCAAAACACATTTATTTTTCCATTTATTGGCACTTATTTGAAAAATAGCATAAATATTCAACAGAAAAGAGACAAGTTGACCCACACTCAGCTATTAAACCCCCCTATACTGATGTGTCTTCTAACAAAGACTGGAAGAGACACCAGGAGGTTCATTCTCAAGAAATAAGCAAGATTTTTAAAAAAAAAGAGTCTTGCTCTCACCACAGAAGAGTGAACGCACAGCAACTCTTTGGCACAAACCTGAAACTGCAAAGCCAAACTTTGCCTCAGCAGAGAGAGCAAACAGAGCCCAGCACTCCCGTGAGCGTCTGCTCGGGGACAAAGGGCAGCTGGACTCAGGGAGGGACTGCAACCAGCAGGGTGATTATTACAATAATTTAAGAGGAATGATACCAGAAGTAAACCATGTCGTATCTTAACTAGAACAGAGTCAGACTATTAAATACATTCTATTTTCTCTCTACAATAAGGACACACAGAAATGGGTCACTGGCCCTCAGGTCGCCAGGTCTTTGCACTTCAAGTCATCCCTTTCTCATTTTGATGGCTGCTGTCAGTCAAAGCTTCATCCATGTGAATCTTTCACAGCAGAGTTCAGGGCAGGTTCTTCTCCTGCTTGAGGAAGTTTCCATACTTTTCTCACTTTATGACACACTACAAAGATTTAGCGTTTAAAAATAAAACATTTTGCTTCATTCTTAACCTCTCTGGAGAGAAGGTTTGAAACCACATAGCACAGAGGCACAGACATGTATAAAGAGGACTCAGCTGGGGGACTTCAGCTGCACAACCCCAAAGAGGGTGTCACCTCAAAATCCCAGACAGCTGTCCATAGGGGGGTCTGCAAATTCTTCCTCCTTGTTGGGGAATTTCAGAACTGAGATCAGGATACACTGACTTTTCAAGCATCTCAGATTACCAGATTCCAGGCTTCCAATCAGCATCCAAAGTTTTCAACAGCAGAAATGACTTGATGTCATTGTTTGAGGAAGCAATATCAGGAAATTAAACACAGATTAAATATGTTTGATGGCCTCAGGCTGTAAAAAGGCATTCAAGATTCCTCACTGTATCTGTCATATATGAGGACAAATACTGACTTAAAATAATGCATTTTTGAAGTACTAAATACTAAAATCTCAGGATTTAATGTATTGTTCCAAATACTGTCACTATTTTTCCTTATTAAAAGACCTTTAACAGAACATCTACCACTCCTATACATCATCTAAATGGGGAAGAAAAAGAAACAAATGCCAGATACAAAACCCCAGAAGAACGTTCCACACCTAATTTAGATTTAGTCACAACAGCAGTCATGATCATGAATAAAATGCAACATATAAATTTGACAATTCACCAGTTTGTTCTTTTCTGACATCCACTGGAATACAGAATTGATTAAGAGCCAGTCATAATAGAACACAATAAGATTAATAATAATCAATTTCCTCCCTGCAATATTCTCCCTTTCATATGAAGAAGAAAAAAAATATAAATATCTAACACTCTGGGAATAGAAACAATTAGAAAGCTGCTTCATTGGTTTTAGGCTAAGGACAAATGTGAGTTATCTGCTCCTCCACAGGCAGGGAGGATACAGACTGCTGGCAAGGCAAGTCTTCCACAAGCAGGACACACGTACAGTGTTTGTAACTCATGCCAAGGAGATCACACCCCCTGCAAACCAGCAGCCTGCTGATTGATGTGAGCACCCAACGTGTCTGCAGCCCAAATGCTTCTGTATTGTAGTAAATGTCATACAAATCACTAGAAAGGTGAATTCCTCCTCAAGGAACTGTTCTGGAAGTTTTCTAGAAGTAATGACATTGCTGGAAGTTCCTATGAGGAACAGAATGGGTTACACACAACAGAGAGTCCGGGCGATGTCCCGCCTGTTTCCCGGTGTCCAGCAGCAGATTCCTGCTTCTCAGTTCATCGGTAACTTGGCCATGAGATCGACTGGCAAAAACGGGGACCTGGAGTCAGAGAGTGACACTGGAGAGTCTGTGCTGGTGCCAACTTCAGCTGGGGAGTCACAGGAGGAGCCTGCACTGCTCCTGTTGTCATCCAGGGCGTGTGAGGACAGACTGAAAACAGAGCGACACCAGGGTGTGAGAAATGAGACACTGGCTCTGGAAAGTGCCCAAAACCAGCCCAAATCATCACAAAGCCATTCTAAACACACATGTGCATCTCTGCAGGAGCAGAGTGATCTGAAATACACCTGCAGCTACATGTGCAGTCATTTCCAGTCTCACACAGGACACTGCCCATTTCCTCCTTTGCTCACCCAAAAACGGGGCACAGATCAGAAGTTCCAGAACAAACAATCCACTGCCAGATTTACTCCATCCTCAAAGCCCTGGGCCAGCACAACAGCCAGAAGCATTTTTGCCATGAGAGCCAATGATGTATTGTCCATCCTGCATTGTACTGTGTATTTCACAGGACACAAATTCATAACTACAGCTGATCTATCATCAGTGATAGCAGCAAAGTGATTTTTTTAAAATTACCATCTCTTATACCAAGAGGCAGCAACTGGACCCACACTGCTATCTGCATTGTAAACAGGATGTGCAAAAAAAGATACATTTTTAAAGTACCTTTCAAACATCTATTTTGCTATTGCTAATCAAAGCCTCTGCATGACTTGTACATCAGCTGAGAGGCAAAAAGACAGGAATATGTGAACAACCCTTGATACCTGCTGACAGTTGTGTGGGCACACCCTATGTATGATGAACCTTTTGACTAAAACACTAGATCAAAATCCCTTGCTATTACCAATCACTACCATTTTTAACAAAGTACTTTTTATCTCCTCCCAGCTCCTCTGACCCTCCAGGGATCTCATGTTCCTCTGTGACTAAGAACAAAGGAAAAGAAGAAAACCCCAATTCACCCAAAAAGCGTCAGCATTCACATTTGATTGCAATTCGAATCAGACTCTAAAAGCTATCATCCATGAGGTGTCTTTTCCTAAACATGCTCAACACCCCATGTTATCAGTCAGGCCTAGAAACTGCAGAATTGTAGGGAACATTGCTGCCTGTTTACTGCAATAATTTCAGTGCTGTTATGCAGCTGTTACATTATGAGATATGTCTATTAAAAAAGACAAAAACAAGCACAAAAAGCTTCAAGCACTATCACTGCTAGAAAAAAACCCCTATTTGTTATGCTTCTGCTGAAAGGGACAATAAACAGCACAACATTTACCATGCCCCAAGGTCCGCCTGATGTGCAGCCTCGGGGGTTAGCATGTTGGTGGATCCTTGGAATAATCTTTTTGGGTGATCTTCCATCTCTGTCACACCTTTGGGAAGAGATACCGAGTGATAAAAATTAGGACTCATTTAAACTAAAATCTACTTTCAACGTATTTCTGCAAAGCAAACAGAATGGAGATTCACACAGTATTTCATACATAGAGAACTTAGGTGCTGAAATTTTAAAGACTGTCTATTTCCTAGAAACATTTTGTCCAAGCTTCAGAACAGTTTAGTGAATAATTAACTAAGGCTTAGATATAAGATACTTATTCTTCAGTAGTGAAGAATAATCCTTTGTTTCACTTTATCCAGCTATCAGTTCACTGACCAGCTCCACCAGAGCAAAGAAGCTGAAAATAAGAAAAAGGAACAAGCTCCAGGATTATCACAAAACTTTTCTATTGACTTTGATTTCCAAACACTCTAGAAGAGCAGAGGACAGGTACATGCTTAAATAGGCTATGACAGAACTCAGATGAAAATGTTCTAAAACATTCTCAGAGCCAGAGGTGTTCTGTAACAAAGGTGAAGCTTGAAGATATAAAAATAGGTGCAATACAATTTCCAGAAGTTAAACTTGAAGAAAAATGCAGAAAGACAGAGAAACATTTCCTAATAAAGCTGTAAGGTGCCTACCAGGCCTCTGCATCAGCTTTGGGTTTTGAAGAGTTATTTTAAATGTACAGTACCTGTGTGCTTCAGTTAACCAGGGCTTTCAAAGTTTTCTGTTTGAGTTAAATATACCAGTAGTTGCATTTATTGTTTTGTTAAGCAGGTTATTTCAGATTTTTTATCACATCTATATGGTGACAGCAATGGGGAAGAATTAGAACAAAATGATTATTAGCTTTATGGAATTAAAAGCTTTATGGAATAGTAAAATCTAACATAATGATTTGTCTGTTTCATTGCAAGTAATATGTTCTATTTCTAGTTACTTTTCTGAAGTATCAGCTAACTGGACAGAATTATGAAGAAAGCTATATGAATTGTTATATAACTAACAAGTTGGCCTATTGTATTTACCAAACCTAAATACTGTACCTTTTCTTTTGATTGATCCAAGAACACTTGGTCGTATGCAGTTAATTGGGCTCTGGCTTCTCCTGCTAAAAGAAGACAAATGCTGTACTGAGATCACCATTAAAAGAGAAAGGTTGAAAAAAGAATCAAAAGATATTCAGAAAACAAACTACTGGACGGACAACACTAAGAAAATAAGCATTAAAACAGCTTATCCAAAACAAGTCCCTTTTTGTTTTTTTCCCTCTGAAGATAGGCCAGGAAGCACAGAACTGAGCAGGAAATGTTTAATTACATTATTTCACAACTGGGGCAATCTAAAAGCTCTCATCCAGGCACTGACTACATCTCAGTTGACAGGCTGAACTGTGAGGGACCAGGAAAATTCAATTGTATGCCCACATCACTCAAAGGAGTAACAAACCCTAAATCTGTTTGTGCTTTCTTTCCCTCCGAAATAAAGATGTGAATGAGAGCAATAGAGAGACTACACTGGGAAGACAGATGCCACAATGCAGCCCATTTCCCAACATTGTGACATGAGAATTTTGACAAATGTTTTACAACACTGTAAAATCTAAAGTCTACATGAATATATGAAGTTGTGTTTGTACTCAGAAATCAATTATGGATACAACAAATTCTGGTATTTCAAATGCCTACTATGAACAAGCTATGACAATTTTCTATCATTGATGTAATCTGCTGACTTGCCTTGAAAATCTTCTTGTTGGACTTGGGCTGGGACTTGGAGGCAACCCACTGCTGCTCACCAGACTTTGCAAAGATGGTGAGAAACATTGCTGAGAGGAAAAGAGTTTGTGTTATTATAAATACTGTATCACTCCTATGTGGTAACAATTGATGCTCAACTGCAGAGAAAACAAATTCAGTATCAAATTCAGCAAAGAGTAACTGGGTATACTGAGACATCACTTTTTGCTACTAAGAAAAAAGTAATTTAAAATTGGACAGATTCCATTTTCCTGCAGATTTGTTTCACTGTACTCTGGTTAAACAGACTTATTTGGTTTTTATTGACCACAGCATAACAGCTGAACACTCCACAGAAATTCACACCCACAAGATGAGCAGCTGGTATTTTCTGCTTTGGGGTTTTACGGGTTTTATTTACTCTCTAGTTTCTTGTTTGCAGCTAAGGTAGAAAGGAGCAGGTGGCCTAATCTTTTGCTATTAATTTGGTTGAATTTATTTAGCTCTACTTAAGATAAAACTGTTATTACCACATTTTTCTCACCTTCCCTATTCCTCGTGTAGGTGAAGGAGCTGGAGAAACCGGAACAAAGTCTACTTGCTTTGGTGATAGTGATTTTTCAAAATCATTGTCACTCTGTAAACAGTACACAAAATTAATCTTACAGGCAGGTGCCTTAACAAGAAAAGGATTGATTGGTGTGAAATCCCAAAGTTATCCTCCATCATATCAACAATTTTTAGGCAGCCATTTATAAGCTTATGCTTAACAAAAAACAAAACAAAACAAAACAAAACAAAAAAGCCTTAAACATTACATGGAGAGTATCAGAACATGGAAGAAAATTTGAATAGGCAGACATCCATACAATTTCCTTTTGACACAGCAGCCCAAGGAACCCACATGTACCTTGAACAATTGATAATTCTGTGCCTTGTTAGTGTGAAAAATTGCTGATCAAAAGCAGTGCTATACTAACAACTTAACTGTAGGTCAAAGTATCAAAGGAAATGTTGACATGAGAGAGTCTCTAGTGTCCTGATACTGATGATAGAAACACAAATTAAAGCATAAATGCATTACCAGGCTCAAGCTCTCCTCCCATGAGTGGCTCATCTGCATTGCTACTTGCACTTCTCTATAAAGAAGAAAACAAATGTGTTGTCCTGGGCCCACAGACAGCTACAGTGACTGTTGTGCTTTGCCTTAGTGCTCACCTTTCACGAACGGTTTCCCTGTTCAGCAAATTCATTCCTTCTTCCTAAAAGATTAGCACATGAAGAAGTAAGGTCAAAACCACCCCACTTTGTTCAGCAAATCAGAAAAGCTGTGTTTTCACTTCACTTTGGCATGTGGAAAATTTAATTCAAATCAGTTAAGCAACAAATAAACTCAAGTTCTCATCCATGGAAAGGAGTGAGGAGGAGAGGATGAGAAAGATGTAGCAGGAGAGACCATCATGTAAGAAGTGTTTATGTGAGCTGGTTGTTTCCCAAGCAGCTTTATTTTCACTACAAACCAAGAGATAGCTACAAAACTGAATAATAATAGTATGAACCAGAAATTTTGCATATGCCAGAGTGTCTTTATCCAGTCTTGAGTAATACCATTTTACATAGGGGACACTAGTACAGCTCAAAAACATGGCTGGATTCTTACCTTACTGTATGGATTAGTGACTAACTAGACACTTGTCAGCATCTCATTTGCAATACACTGCATTGCACACAATGAATTTAGGAGTCAGTGAGTTTTTTTAAAAAAAAAACTCCATAAAATAATATTAAGAAGGATCAAATATATAAAATTAGACTAAACATTAACACCAAGTACAAATATGACTCAATCTCCTCTTAGGCAGACACCATTCCTTAAAATCAACTGAATACTACCCAGTTTGTTCAGTGAATGAATAGGTTCCCTAATTCAAGAGCAAAAGTTCAACTAAACATCTTCACAATCCTCATCATAAGTAGGAAGAGTCTAACCTTCCCAAGAGTCCTTCACCTGTGTGATAATTTGCTCAGATTTCAAAGGGATCAGAAGTGAATCACACAGGTTCTCAGTGAGGATATAGGACATGGAATTAATTCCAACTAGTGAATCTAATGCACAAACACAAATTAGGAAATTACACTGTTTGCTTTAATAAATGGATGACACAAACAAGAATGCAGAAGCATTTTCCAGGAGATTGAATTATCAAATTTTACTTCAGGTAATAGAACAGAGCCATAACATTCATTGAGATTCCTTTGCTCTCAGCATATTTCCCATTATATCTCCCTGCTCACTGCAGGGAGGTTGGACCAGATGACCTTTAAAGGTGCCTTTCAACACAAACTAATTTATGATTCTATGATATTTGCATATTAATCCTAAGCTTTTTTAGATTGATAAAAAGGGCTGTACAACTGATCTGAGTGCTTCAGAGTCTATTTAAGCCAGTAAATTATTTACATAATGAAAGCAAGCAGTTATTTTCTTCAGGATTACTCTGCAACTACCTTAAATAGCTGAGGTAGGAAGCAGAAGTGCCTTCCACCATTCAGGCACCATAACCTAAAAATGCTATCTGAAGCATTAAATTGTTTTCTTAACTTTTGACCCTGTAAAAATCAAGCCTATCCATTGAAAACTAGCCAGCTAAAAAAAAAAAAAGAAAAAAAAGAAGCATCTTCAAGCCAATTTTATAACCATTCTACTGTCAAAAAGTGGAGATATAAAATGAAGGAGACACAAGAATTTGAGCCTGTTGATTTTAAAGCTGGAGTCTTCAGTCTGCAGTGTGCTGGCTGGGAGCAGAGCTATTTGAGACTGCTCAGATATTCCCCACACCACCCCCCTTCCCGAGTGTTTGCTCTGCTGCCCTTCCCCCTCTGTTCGTGCTGTGACAGCACAAGTACAGGGATCTGGATAAGAAAATTATACAGATGAAAAATAGCCCAGCCAGAAGAGTACAGACTATTTTTCAGCCAGAGTGCTTCCTTATCCTGCTCATTTTCTGGCTGCACAAAAGTCCTGTGCCAACACAAGTTAAGGAACACTTTGTTATTGGCCCTGAATATTTATGCTGGCACTGCTGCCAAAAACTTGGTGAAACTTTACCCTAAGGGTTTACATTAAAGGTTTCCTTTCTAAAATGTCCATTTTAAGAATCCTCTCTCTGCTCAAATCTTCTCCTTGCTTTAAGATGCATTTTGCTTCGTGAAACGTGGAACTGGGCAGGCAGTTTGAAAATAAAATCTACAGCCAGTTGAAGGACATTAAACACCAACTGCAAAAAAACCCAGCCACCTATAAAAACTCATTTAGAAGAATCAGTGCTTACTTGTTTGATTTGATGAAGACGGCTGCTAGGAATACGGATAGGAGATGATGGCACAAACTGCAAAACAAAGTCAAATACAACTGAAAGTACAGCAGAAGGGAGGGAAAGGTGCCACAGAAATATTAGTAAAGTAGTGTTGCCCCAAACTGAGAAAAACCCCAATTTTAAGAACACCCTATATCATTTATTACATTCTCAGTGTATATATAACCTACATTACTTACCTGCAAGAATATGTTAAGATGTATTTTCACATTATACTGCTTTGTAAGCTCTGATGCTAATTGGTATCAGCCTGGCTTCCATTCCATTTCCAGGCAACTAGAACTGACAGCTTTCCCCACAGAATGGAGCTGCTTTTCACTAGCACACTGTCATCTCTACTATATATGTTGGCATAAATATTTTCCTTTATGTGATTCAGAATATTTGTTTTCATTTAAGTGATCCAGAAAGCTCCTCAATAGTTCCTTTAAAAATACAAAGCCAAAACAAAGCATTGTACAAAAAGGTTCCTGGATAGCTGTCTGCCTATAAATGAGTACTTTGACAGGTGAAAAAAATCAGCTATTAGAAGGCTAACAAAGAGTTAAACACTTTCTTTATGGTTTCTCAAGAGCTTCACCAATTTGGGTGAAATCAGAGAAGACATGACTAAAAATGGTCTTCTGTTAATGTTGACAGTTTTGCATCAAGATCTCACTGGAATGCTATGATCTAAAACTACACACCCAAAACCGAGTAATTGAAAGTGATTATTTTCTCAAAATATAATTTTCCTTCATATATTTCCCATCCTTCACATTGTCAACCCTCAGTTGATTTATGTCACAGCCATTCAGGCAACAAAAATTCTAAACCAAAGCCTTGAATAGAGGTTTAACTTCTCTGTAAGATAACAATCCTTCCAAAAAATAAGGTGTCCTTTCAGAATGGATGTGTTTAGCAAGTAAGGCTTGCATTATTATAGGTGTTTTTATACTTCATTCATTATAAGGTTTCATCTGCTTCACAAAACATTACTAGAGCTCTTCATCATGCTGAAGCTGGAGAAGTAACAAACATTCAGTTAACTGTTACTACACCATCTTCTAATCAGTGCCACAAAAAATACAAGGATTTCGCTGCCTGACAGGGTTAGTTAACACAGACTATTAATGCTTCATACATCCAGAACCCTCCTTCTAAAAAAACAAACATGAAGACATCACACCCTGCTTCTCACAAAAGAATTCAGCCTATCAGGCTCACACAGAGGATGACTAACGTTTGTGCCAGAATTTAGTCATCATAATACGTAATATTAAAGTAAGTCTAACAGCCATAATATCTTGATTTGTTACTTTTAAAGTCCAGTTTAGGTCAGCTATACTATTATCACGGGTTCCCAAAAATCTTGGGCACCTAATAAAAATTCTTCCAAGCTGCACCAGCCAATGCAGACCTTGAGTTGACCTTGATTCTCACACAGAGAAAAGGATTTGGACAATAGTGCATTCTTGCCTATTCACTCTGTCATTCCACAGTAAAAATGCATTTGTTCCACTCATTATATTCTAATTTTATGACTGTGATCCACATACTTTAAGGTTTAACATTGATAGAATATGTACAAACACATATATAAAATAAAAATGTAAAAAGAAAAAAAAAAATACAAATATAAAAGACAATTAAGTGTTCCTCTGCAGGGTCTGATGCATGAACACAGCTCTGAGGATCCTACATCTTGTTTCCAACAAGTCATCGTCCTTGCTTTTTCAGTGTGTTAAACTCACTTTTGCTGTTTGCATCCTTTGATTTAATTCTTGTGAAAAGGAACCTCTGTCACTTTCAAATGATACTTGCTAAACTGAACCCATTTATTAAAATTATGCTATTCAAATCCTCAATGTTTTAAGAGAGCAAAAAGCCTAATAAAACCTTTACAAACTATTAGACCATGACAGGGAAGAGGAACACCTTCCCCCCTACTCCAGTGTGTCAGATCCTGTGTTCCAGTGCAGGTAAAGTTTCAGCAGTGCCCGGCTGCCCAGGTGAGCAGGGACTGCTCCAGAGCCTCTGCCCTGCCCTGCAGTGCCCTCTGCCTCTCCTGCCAGCACAGCCACTTGTGGGGCCACCCTAAACCCAGCAGGGAAACTACCTGGCCTAAAAAAAGAAAAAAAACAAAATAAAAAAAATAGAGAAAATTTAATATCAACTTCTGCTGAAATAGCACCTAAACATCTAACCACAGACTCAACTGCTCTGCTTAAGCAACAAAACAAAAACCCCAGCCATGCAAAACAAAGCAAAAAAACACCAAAACATTTACTCACTGCTATCTTCTGGAAGAAAATAAACTGCAGATACTGTGCCTGGTTAACCCTTCCTTGGCAATTACATGTAGTGTAAGAAAACTGCAGATCAAGCCTCAGCCCAAACTGACCACTGCCCTTGCAGTCATCATTATAAACCAGCTGAAGTCTGAGACTTGGAGAAGCTACTCCAAAAACAGATTGTGGAATTCAGCTGAGCAACTGGGACAGCACTGAAGATGGAGTTGATGGTGTATGACCTCCAATTACCAGAGATTTTAGAAACCCCCGTTGTTCCCCTGACAGGGAATACCACACAGATTAGACAAACATGAATCAACTTTGTGTCCACAAAGTTTAACAAAACATAAAATTTTAGCTGTACTTGTAATACTTGTAATAAAGAAGTTTTAGTTGCTTACTGAATCTTTTAACCCTCTTACAGTTTACACTGCAGTAAAACTTGGATTAGTTTTCTTAAATACAAAGAAATTAATTTTGAAATATATTTTATCACCTTATTACATGAAATTTAATTTACAAAAATAGATGTGATCTATTATTATTATTATTATATATTATTAGCTCCTTAGAATATCTCTAATATCATAAAGCTAAATATACTTCTTTGCTTTAGGAAGAATACCATGGAAGGTTGCTTAGGGTCCTTGATGCTGAGAGTTTAATTCTATCACAAAATTGTTTATCTGTGGATGACCCTGGTTTAAGACCACAGAAGGACGAGAGTCTCTATGATCCTTTCCAATTCCATCCTCCCTGCCATATTCAACAGAGCATAACCCAGATCATAACTGAAAAGGAGCATTTCAAAGCAGACAAGGCACTGATCTAGCAGTCAGTGGGGAACTTGATTTTTAGTGCAAGTAAAATTCCATATATTTTGTCAGCACCTGGTCAGCTGGGAGTGAAGAATAACAACACTCTTTTAATAACATTAGTGTGAGGGGAAGGGTTAGGAACTTCATCCCATGAAGATGGAAACACTGGTTAAGTCCAGGGGACTGTGACATTTATGAGGGGCAGGAAGAAAAGCAGCCCATCAGTGAATTAGCTCCTGCTTCCCAGCAAGTTCTGGACAAGGCACCCTGAATCAGCATCTTCTTAGCCCAACAATTGAGGATCTTCAGGAGTAAACACAATAAATGGAGCTTTTGCCTCTGTTTTTTTCTCTTCTTTCCTGACCACAAGCACAAACAGATTTACACTAAGTTGCCACCCTACAAATATGAAGCAAGAGACTTGATTAAGAAATCTTGACTATAACACTTTCTTTCAGTTTTCCCACCCCGGCAGGAGAAAGGCTTTTCTACCAATCTTTCTTATATATAATTATTCTGGTTCTGTTATAGACACAACCTTTGCTGGAGTATTTGTCTGAATTTTTTTTCTTACGGATCAGAAATCATTTAAGACATTGATTACTGTTAACAGTAGTTATATAATTAGTTTTCTTAGCAAGCTATCTTTCTTACTCTACCTTGGAACATCTATTTCACAAGTAAAATTATGATCACAATGAAATACAAGCATTCTCCAAGCCAAATGATCTATAAGTAACATTTCATTATAGCTACAGCATATTAACGTCACAGTCTAGAGGCTTGTTTCTGAAAGCAATGTGCTACTAGTTTCACAGACTGCAATCTAATTTTGTTTATTCCTGTTTGCACACTTCTCCTTGACACCTGTTGGGGTTAGTGTAGGAGTTTTCTTACCAGGCTGTGCCGATTCATGACTGTGGTGCTGTTCCTGCGGGTGCGCAGGATGCTGGCCTGGAACACCTGGGAGTTATCGCTGTGAAAAGAAACACTTGTCAAATGCAAAAGCCATTTCCTTCCTAGCAAAAAGCACCTCTCCATATCAGCTTAGTTTCAAATGCTATGACAGCTCTCCTGTCGAGACAAAGCACTCCAGAGACAGGTAGGTAAGAACTCTTTTAGCTTGTTGGCAGAGAGTGCAAATCAACTCGTTCATCCTCCAATTCCCAACTACTTCAATTAATGATTTCAATTAATCATTTTGTGTCTTCAGAATAATTGAAGAATTGTTTAGACTGTGGGGATTTATTATGTTTGGAATGGCTGCTGCTTGTGTATTGCTTCAAATGTCATTCAGCAGAACAAATGTATAAATGGCTTGTAAGCAATAACTGAAACCAGCTTTGATCCCATAGATAAAACAGAATTTTAAAATACAGCATCTTGATAAATCTTATTACTACAAACATTTAATATCTTCTGAACATTTTTCCAGGAAAGGTTAAATTAAACTTACAGTAAACCCAGTTTTTTAAGGCCCCACAGCAGTGTGTCCATTGAAATGGTATAGGATTATTTATTTGACATAAAATGAACTTCTTTCTCAAGGCAATTTTAGTTCTATTGATTCCTAAAGCAAGTTTTACTGGTCATGTCATCACTAGTGTTTCAACAGCCAATGATCAGAACTTAATGAATGCGACTGCAGAAATAAACTAGAAGTTGTTTAGTTTAGCTAGAAAAAAAAATTCAGAGCCACAATCCTACAATCCCCATGCCCAAAAATCAGTGAGGAACTGCACAGGTGAACAAATCTGAACGTAAGACTGTAATTAGATTCAAATCACAAGAATTCACATTGTATCTTTTTGTTTCAGCCGCCAATTTGGGATGAACAAAAGCCCCTCACAAATACAATTTCTTTAAAACTAACATGACCAGCAGCACTACTTTGCTGTAAGGATTGATAATTCTGCACTTTCATGACACACCATTGTCAGAATCCTCTAGTTTAAAAACACACCAGTTAAACATCTAAGTTTTAGACAGCTTTTATGTGGCTGTAAATAAAAAACAAATAAAGTTTATACTGTGAAATAAAAGCCAACAGCAATTGGCATAAGCACTGTACTTTATGCCAAGAAAAATGCATAGATTCTCCTTCTCCGAAATGTCAAGTACATAAGACCAGACATCATTTACAATTTTCCAAGAAGTTTCACTCAGCTCACACCCACTAGAGATCAAACAGCTGCCATGTGACAGAGGTGGAAGAGGAGAAATTGAAGAGATGCATGACATGATGTTTAG
Source organism: Parus major (assembly GCF_001522545.3). Taxonomy (NCBI): domain Eukaryota; kingdom Metazoa; phylum Chordata; class Aves; order Passeriformes; family Paridae; genus Parus; species Parus major. The sequence goes on from NC_031772.1 coordinate 6,927,633, forward strand.
TGATGAGTTTTGGTTGAGGCCAACAGCTACAGTTCTTTTCAGTGTAAGTGTACTGGTTGGCATGCAAACACAAGACAAACAGCACATCCTGAACTCCGTGGTCTGAGTCAAGAAAACAGGTTGGAACAATCCTGTCCCACATTACCATAGCCTGAGTCCAAAACTCAGTGATAACTAGCAGAGAGGGAGAAAAAAAAAGACCTATAAATAATCCTATCTTTAATCTCCCTTGCAAAAGCACCAGAACTGATCAGATCTCAGACTTACTTTTCACAGAAAACTAGTTCCCATTAAAATCAATTTTATTTGGCACAAAAACAAGAGTTAAAAGTTCTGCAAAAGGTAACTTCTGTGATCTAAAATATTCCACTTATAACTGTTCTCTGGATCTACAGAAACTCATTTTCCAAGTTCCTTACTGAAAAATGAAGAAGTCAAAACAGGAGGCAGAGGCAAAAAAGCAAGCTGTGTAAGACCAAGAGCTTTTGTTTCAGTTTACCCAACAAAGCCATTCTGGGAAAAACTGAAGTTTCTTGCCAAGAGCTGCAATCTTGCAAAAACAGTATTCTGGTGGAAAATTCCAAACTAACAGGCAAACCACTGCAACCAACTCAGATTAGTTCAATGGCATTTCAGTTTTATTTGTATGAACACCTAACCCACAGTGTATGCACAGTGTCAAGGCAATAGCTCAGCTTACCCTTCTATCTGCCCAGACCCTGAACTAAATAATTCCGTTGGATTTTTTTTCAAGAGTCAAGGTCTTACAGTTTCCAGTTTACAAAAGGCTGAGATTATAAAAATGTCTTGTCTCAGTTACACAATTAGTTTACCTGCTCAGAAACCTCCCAGGAGGGAGCTGCTATACACAACCCTTCCATACTGCATCAACACGTAAAATGAGAGCTGTTTCATTATGATTATGTAAAAGAATTACAACTACATTCACTTAACATTAAATCACGATGGAATAGGCAAGAAGTAGTATTTCATCTGAACTGTCAGACACTGTTAACCATTTTGGTAAAAGAGGTATATGAGATTTGTTCATCACTTGATATCCAGTTCCTTAGAAATAGAAAGAGGAAAAAATCAATCCACCAGGAAGTACTTATCATGTCATATACTACAGTTGATGAAACTTATTGTCAATATGCTCTCCCAAAATGCAGACACACCACTAACAGCAGCACATGGACCACCTTACAGCTGGATGGAAGCCACACCATGTAGCAGATGGGGCATCTCCTAAATTCCCAGCAGCCCAGAGGAGACAAGAAGCAGCCCTTTGGGTTATAAACATACCCCAAACAAAACTGTACAAGAAACCCTACCTGTCTGAAAGCTTTCACCTGCCCCTTGCATGCCACTGCCACTTTCTGTCCTGTCAGCTGAAGAGAGCCGGACTGGCAAACACCCAACTCTCCTGCAAACAGACCTGCCACAGGCTTGTGGCAACATCCAAGCACAACTGTCACCACAACACATTGTATTACTCCCAGTAACGCATACTACAGAAATTAGTATCACCCAGGAAAATTCCTGGCCACCTGACACACTGATTTACACTAAATGTAAAACTTATGTCAAGGTCCCGTGCAATGACCTTCCCGACCAAATTTGCCACATTGTTCGGAAAGCATTTACTGTAGTAATCATACACAGAGCAGTGATTTATTTTGTTCAGACTTGACCCATTACAGAAACCATCGCGATTGTTATTCGATGTCTAAGAACAGCCACAACTCTGGCGTTGCGAGCGGTGTTTCTCTGCAACACACAGCAGACCTTGGTGAAAACAAAGCGCTTCAGTAAAACCAAAGCCCTTCTTCCCGAGCTTCCTCGCACCCCTGCACACGTTGTTGTGTTCCCTAAACCCCTCCCCGCCTGGGACAGCGCTCAGGAACCCACTTTTTCCCGTGGCTCGGCGGAGCATCCCCGGAGTCCCCGCAGGGCCGGCCCGGGCCGGGAGCCCCCCGGGCCCCTCACCTGAGCCCGTGGATGAGCGGGGCGCTGTTCGACCGCCTCAGGCCGCCGCCGTCGCCCGGGGCCGCGGCGCTCCCCGGCGGCAGCTCCAGGTCCAGCTCCATCTTCTCCTGAGCCATCGCGGCGGCTCCGGCTCCTCCCGCTCCGCCCATCCGCGGCCTCAGGCCGCTGCTGCCCCGGCCCTGCCGAGCCCGCGGGCGGGGGGGCTGCCGCAGCAGCGAAGCCGCATCCCGGGGCTCCGGGGGCGGCCCGTGCCCGCTGTTGGCGCTGATTCCCGCAGCCGCCGCGGCCCCGCGGGCCCCGGGCCGCTCTCCCCGGCCGGCCCCAGCGCAGGCGGGCCCGGCCGCAGGGCGCAGGCGCAGGCTCCGGCTGCGGCCGCTCGGGCGCTGCTCCGGCAGATTCGAGGTGTCCGGGGTGGGATCGTCCCCACAGCTCTCTCGCCAAGGGACACAGCAATGATCGCTAAAGAGCGAATATATCGCCTCTGAGCTCATACCGAGTCGTACTCGCTCGCAGAAATAGCAGGGGAGGGTTCCGTGCAGGCCCAGACAGCTCCAGGAATAAAGGATAAAACCAAAAGTTTTCAAAATACTTTAATAGCTGCATGTGGCCCTAATTTACACCTAGAGGAGGTTGTGGTGAAATAGGTTGGAAGGTCAATGCCACACTGGCTGGTGGACAGTGCTGAGGCTCCTATCTCTTGGGAAGAAGTGGGGAATATGGAATTTAACAGGGCATTAGCTGTAGTATCATGGAATGGTTTGGATTGGAAAGGACCTTAAAAACCATTTTGAGACATCCCTCTTCCATGGGCAGGGACACCTTCCACTATCCCAGGTTGCTCCAAGCCCTGTCCAGCCTGGCCTTGGACACTTCCAGGGATCCAGGGACAGCCACAGCTTCTCTGGGCACCCTGTGCCAGGGCCTCAGCACCCTCACAGGGGAGAACTTCCTCCTAATATCCAATCTAAACCCACTCACTTTTGATTTGAGTCCATTCCCCCTTGTTCTGTCAATCCAGACCCTTGTAAACAATTTTTCTCCATCTTTCTTGTAAATTTCCTTCAGGTACTGGAAGGCCACAATGAGAAGCTTCTCTTCTCCAGGTTGAACAATCCCAATTGTCTCAGCCTTTCCTCATAAGAGAGGTGTTCCATCTCTTCATCTGTTTATACTGAGAGTTTCAGGTAGTCTTTAGGAACAGAAGTAACCAGAGGAAGAGGGTGGATTATAGAGAGCTAAAACATTTTTTCATAGGCTCCATTCTTACTAATTTACCTAAGGCTTGATGGCATTTTGTGACTGTGGCTGTGTTTATTTGACCCAGAGTGGTATTTCCCTGACACTGTTGAATACCCCCCACTTCATGCCCACTGGTCCCTCTGTATCACTGTACTCACATATCTTATTCTATCCGTCTCTGTTGCCCCTCTATGAATATCCATCCTTCACCTGTGTCCTCCCAAGGCTCTGTTTAACATGTTCTCTCCTTTCTTAACCCCTCTTGCCATGGTGCTGTTTATCTAACTCAAAAACTTGTGATTTCCTCACTTCCATCATTCTGTTCCACACCACAGCTCTCCCAGAGGCACTTCCCCTTTGCCTCATTACCCTCCTCAGCCCTTTGGAGGGTCACCCTGACAGTCCCTGCTTTCCTTTGTATATATATTCCCATTAAAGTTCTCTTAGCTACAGTAAATCCTGGTTAGACAGGAGGATGATGTGCCTGGCACTGGAAAATTCGAGGACATAGAACAGATGTTTTTGAACTCTCAGCCACATTTTGGATATTGCTGACTTTTTCCTTAGCAGTATCCTGGTACATGTCATTTGAAGCTGTTTGCTGCCCTTAGTGGCAAAGACATAATGCAATAATTCCACAATAAAAATAAATAACAAAATCCACATCGTTTAGTGCTGTAGTCAGGTCCTGCAGTTGGTTTTTGTATTAAGAGAACCAGAATATTTGTAAGTAGATTTCCATTCAGAGCTACAAGTTTTGCTAGGAACTTTCACCTGAATTGCCTTTTAGGCAATTCTAGCCATGGAAAATGAAGGTATGGGAGCTATTCCAAGCTGTGAAATGCTTGTGCTGAAGCACCAGACAAGGAGAATGGTGCAGGTTCTGTAAAAGTGTCACATTGCTTTTAGAGAATGGCTGCAGTGAAAGTGATTAACAGTATATTCCTTTCACAGCTGCAGGTCCTAATTTTCCAGTGAATCAGACTGGTCATAATTATTAGAAATTAAGCAAAATTATTTAGATATTTATGTTCTCAGTCTTTGCAGGAGATAACAATTCTGTATCACCTCACAGAAGGATGTCATTACTGGCTGTGATAGGTCATAGGGCAAGGGACATAGGACTGTGAAAGTTATTTCTCCTCTGCAGTCATAAGGAATAAGAATAAGGAATGTTTCTCTATGTTTTTCAATATAAATATGTATAAAAAAATCCTATAAATATTTTAAATGGAATCTTGTGGGTCTTTTAACTCAACTCCATGCATCTTTGTGAATGTCAGCACAAAGTTCTTCATTAGTAGTGTTTCAGTGAAAGAAATGTAAGCATCAACAACAGCTAATGAGGCACAGAGTCACTTAACGTATTAAAATGAAATATGCTCAAGTCAGTCTTGATTAACAAAAAATGCAAGGAAGTATGATAATAAATATTTCGGTACAGAAACAAGAATTCTAATCAGTTACCTAGAAGCATCTACCTTCAGTAATTTTAAATTAAGAAAGTAATTAATGTAGCCATGTTCCCAACAAAGGTAGTTGAAATGCTGAAAAATCCTAACTTTTCTGTCTTAACAGTTTCAACACCTAGCACTCTGGCAAAAGAACTGCTTTATCCCAGGAGAAAATGAAGATCTTTTAAAATTTGGTGCTGGGAAAGACCCTGAAGCCCCCTGCATGTAAGAGACAAATACGTATGATGCAACTGTTATTGCAGAAAAATACTCTAAAATAAGCACAAACTTTGATGCTTTGATCACTTGCAGTGGGTTTGCCCAGGTCGGTCCCAAACCTAAATACAGTCAAGAACTAGGATCACATCTCACTAGGAATGTTACGCCAAATTTCTGAAAGCTGAGCAGACTCTCGTTGCAATCAAAGCCCTCGTGCTTCAGCAGCTAGGAAAAGCTGGGGAGAACACTGGGAAAGCCTGCGGGACTTAGGTCAGAGAGGGCCTAATCTTGAGGAAGGTTGTAAAACCTCTTCCCCACTAAGACGGGTGCTGGGTTTGTGCCCGCGGTGGGACTCGAACCCAGATCTTGACCCAGGCCGCGCCCCCTCGGCGCGCGCGTCCTAGCGACCGTTGCGGCGTTTCAAACACACACACGCTCCCGCCACAGCCAATCAGCGCGTGCACCGCCCCGAGGGCTGTCGGGAGCTCTCCCGCCGCCGAAGCAGTGCCGGGGTGCGGAGCCACCGCGCATGCGCCGTGCGAGGCGGGCGGTGCTGCCTGCGCCCCGATTCCCGCGCATGCGCAGTGCGCGGCGGCGGGCGCGGAGCGCGGTCGGCGCGGAGCGCGGTCGGCGCCGAGGGAAGCGCCGGGAGCAGCGGGAGCGCTTCCACCGCCACCGCGGGCAGCGGAACCGGCAGCAGCCGCTGGAGGAATTGGCCGCCCCCGGGCCGCCCCCGGGATGCGGCGCTGCTGCGGCCGCCCCCCCCGCCGGGCCCGGCGCGCCCCCGGGCTGAGCCCGCGGCGCCGCCCGCGGGGCCTGTAGGGCCGGGGCAGCGGCGGCCCGAGGAGCCGCGGCGGCCGCCGGCAGTGAATGGGCTCCGCGGCGGGGCGGGAGGGGGCGGAGCCGCCGCCGCCGCGATGGCTCAGGAGAAGATGGAGCTGGACCTGGAGCTGCCGCCGGGGAGCGCCGCGGCCCCGGGCGACGGCGGTGGCCTGAGGCGGTCGAACAGCGCCCCGCTCATCCACGGGCTCAGGTGAGGGGCCCGGGAGCTCGGCTCATCGAGCCCTGGGGTCGCCGCTGCCCGCCGGCATCGCCTCGGCCAGGCCCGGCGCTCCCTCAGCGGCCTGCGGATCGTGTCCCTTGTCCCGCGGGGCCGGCGCCGCCAGTGCCCGCTTGTCCCCCCTCGGCTCACGGAAGGTGCTCGTCGCACTTCCAGCGATAGCAGTGCTGCTGTTCAAATAAAATGATGTTTTCAGCACTCTGGGGACTGCAGTGCGTGTCACAGCACTGTGGAGCTTTGAGCAAAGCGCACCCAAAAAAGCTGTTCACAAAACTTTGTTTTCCCCCCCTGCAGTGACAACTCCCAGGTGTTTCAGCCTTACGTGTTGCGGACTCGCAGGAACAGCACAACAGTTATGAGCCGTCATGGAATGGTGAGGAATCTTAAGCATGTCATGTTTACACACAACGAGGAATAGTTGGAGTAAAGAAATGAAGTTAAACTTGATTTATATTTGCACTAAGTGTCCTAGCAAGCTTCCAGGCTGCAGAATAAGCATTTTTTCACCTCTAACTACAACCTATAATGAAATAATGCTGGGATGTTGACTGTGTGTCCCCAAGAAGATGAGTAGTTGACATATGTGACTCCTCATATTAAGTCCAGTTTTAAAGTTAGTTTAAACCTTCTGTCAGAATTAAAAGTCTTGAAAGGGTGTTTTACTTTGTTGTGAAAATGGATGAGGGAGTTACAGTTCTTTGTTGACCTGTTTGACATAGTGCTCTTTTTTTGCAAAGGCAGAACACTAGACCTCAGAAAATCACTGAAAGAATAGGAATTTATTTGTTGCTCTCTGTTTTAAGTCTCATAGTAGTGTACACTGCTGCAGTTGTTTAACTTCTCAGAGATGTTGCATTTCTTTTTTTCTACCCCCTCCTTGTCAGGTGAGAGATTTATGTGCTCCTTCCACTGAAATTTTTCTCTCTTGACTGGGGGTAGTGAAGATTAAATATTGCTTTTCTCAAAACCTTAAAGTCCCAACATAAGTTTCCTCTGTGCCTTCTGTTCAGGAAAGGTGGCAGGGATTTTTAATTCAAAGTCTTCTGTTGTGAGATTTCTTAAGAATCCAGAATTTTGGAGCTTGTCAGTAGGTGTAGCATTGGACACAACTATTCTGAGTGGGAACTGTTGGCCCATTTATATGTGATGTTAGAGTTCCAGAGGAGTTAGATGCATAAAATTACACACAACTGAAAAATTGCAGAAATGAATCTTTAGGGAATGTCGTTCATGTCTGACTTGAAGCACTGAGATTGCTCCTTTAAAATAGCCCACTGGTTGAGTAAGGTGTCCTACGGGAGTTTGTAATATCCTGGGCAGTGGGGAATTGTGTAACAATCACAGTTTCATTTGTAGTATCTCCCTTGTCTTAAGTGGCATCTGTAGCTATTTCTGTACTTGAGATGCTGAGCAGTATCTGCCTGCAAGTCAGATCCCTGCCACTTGCTGAGTGATACAAGGAATTTGTAAGTGGTAAAACAAGTCTTTTCTCTTGAAGGTCAGTATTTGCTTTTTTGCAACATTGTTTGAGTCATCCACATGTAGTTGTGCAGCTCATTTTGAACTCCCTGAGAATGTAGTTGATGGTAAATAGTGTGTATGCAAGCAGTTGTGTGTGATTTAATCATTGTGGCTGTCACTTTTTTTCCTAGTTCTTGTCATCATCTCCTATTCGTATTCCTAGCAGCCGACTTCATCAGATCAGAAGGGTAAGTGTGGTTTTTATCTGTGTATTCAGTAACAGAATGAAAAATGCTGTATGATACTGAAGTACTTGGAATGTTTCTTTCCTATTGAGTATTTTTTGAGACTTAATTTCAACAAGGAAGTGGCCTTGCAAGGCTTGTTGTGTTTAAGCTACCTTGCATTTTAGAAGTATTTAATTTAAGAGAAGCACTGAGATGGACTGGTGGCTGTCCTGTCTTTCTGTAGTGGTTCTGCTGTTCATATTTCAATCCTGATGGCAAATAATGGAATCACAAGTATTATTTCAAGTATCTGTGATGAATTAAATGTTATAGGAAAACTTAGGACGTTTATCTCTTGCAGGAAGAAGGAGTGGATTTAATGAACAGAGAGGCAGCACATGAAAGGTGAGTGTTACTGAAAGAAGGTGATAAAATAGCCAGAGTTATCCTCTTTGTAGCTTCTGATGGGGTTTTTTGTATTCTAGGGAAGTGCAGACAGCAATGCAGATAAGCCAGTCATGGGAGGAAAGCTTGAGCCTGGTAATCTTTTTATAGATGTTTCCTATTTAATTCTACTTTTACACTCAAATGACAAATTTAAGGGAAAGAGAGGAATTAACTGTGAAACTAATTTAAGAAGAATTTAAGCTCATCTGCTTTAGCTACTTTGTGCATTTGACCAATGACTTTCCATTAGAAGGTTGTGCCTTGGATTTCAAGGTAATGTCCTGTGCCAGTGTTAAGTCTGAAACCTTGTCTTCACAGAGCGACAATGACTTGGACAAGTCTGAGAAATCTTTTTCCCCAAAGAGAATAGACTTCATTCCAGTTTCACCTGCACCTTCACCTACAAGAGGAATAGGAAAGGTAGGATAAGTGAAATACTAAGCTGACACAGTATTTCAGAATTCTAGACCAAGCTGAATTATCAAGATGTGTAATTTCACAAATTGTTCTATAGTTTAAAAAAACCCTGAACAACACAACCGAACAAGCACCAAAAAGGCCAAATCCATATTTTGTTGGTTTTTTAGTATCTAATGGCTGCCATCTGGGAGCCTGCAAAGTTTAAGAATGTTTTCAGTTTCTGCTGTTTTCAGTTTCTTTCAGTGCGGTATTTGAGTGGGTTGGGGTTCTGCTTCTAGGGAAGCTGGAAGAGGTCAGGAAAGTAGTCATGGCCAGGATCTCCAGGTGCAGAAGTGGGGGGATTCTGGGGAAGAAGCTGCAAAGTTGGACTGCAATTCTGTGTGGTGAGAGATGAAAATGTGTCCACCAGTTATGGAAAGGATGGCACAAATGCACTCTGAAGTAGGGCTTGGGTGTGTTGAACTCGTACTGAAAACTGGATGCCACAGAAAGGTGGATGTTAGATAAACTACTTTACCAGTGAGGATTGGAAAACTGAAATGTAGCACAGAGAAACTGGCACCTGGGTTTAAAGATGGGCTGCTTGACCTTGTTTGCACCCTCTTGTGTGATTCTGCTTTCGTACAAAAAAGGAGCAATCTGTGTGCTCCTACCAGATTGGTTCATGTAACAGCCACGTACGAGTGCTGGGTAATGTGTTCCTGGGAAAACACTGATGCTGGCAGCTGCTCCTGTACCTTTGGAATTCTGACTATAAATCACTAGCAGATAACTTAACAGAAAGGTTTTTAGGTTTTACTAGAAGTGTTCATGTGCTAAGTTCAAATTAGCTGCAGAATCACAGAGCTAAATATCCTATTTTACTCTGGAATATCGTTAGTTTTCAAGTCAGTTGTATTTTGAGTAAACTCTGACTACTGTACTGCTGTTTTTAAATGTAACAAAGAACAAGCAATTATTTTCTTTAGAGAAAGTGTCTAGTTCAATTTTACTTCTTTCATGGGTTTCAATTTTAGCTTAATCTGAGCAGAATTGCATGGGCTAGTATGTTTTTGTAAATTAAGTTCTAATGCTTGTAAGGTTATATTTGATAATCTGCATAATCTGTTGCTAGCTTTTCTTTAAGAATAAAAGGGGAATAGAAGAGGGGATGTTTGTTTTGAGGGTGTAGTGTAACATCTGAGTATTTTAAAAGAAATTCTGGACTATCTTCATTTGAACTTTCTTCCTGCAGCAATGTTTTTCACCATCATTGCAAATGTTTGTGAGCAGTAATGGATTACCTCCAAGTCCTATTCCCAGTCCAACAAGGCGGTTCTGCAAGTAAGTCATGAGTGTCTGTTGTGCTAACATTGGAATTTAAGCCAAAGATTAATTAAAGTTGATGTTAAGGCATTAAAAGAGACTTCAGTTTTACAACTGCTGAAGCATTGCCACATAAAAATGCTCTGAAAGTTCAACCTTTACCTATGGCAGTTTTATGTGTGTGCTCTTATAGAGCATGTGTCAGCTTTAAACTAGACATGGTAACTTGAGGGGAAGTTCTCAGGTATTTCAAATTAACTTTGTCAGCAGATGAGTTTTATATAAATGCACCACAACATTTAGAAAAAAAATATAAATGAGGATGTGATTCCCTAAGGGAAGGAGAAAACCTTAGAAAATTCACAACTTTGTGTGGCAGATAATCTGCTCTAATTTGTTAGCCCTTATTTGTTATCTATGTATTTAGATTCCACAAGAATTCCAGTAGTGCAGGAATAGTTTTGAAGAATGTGGTTGTGTTGATTTGATGCAAATTGGAACCTTTACAGGCCTGACTCTCAGTATCCTCTCTTCAGCAGGAGGAGTCAAAGTCCAATCAACTGTATCAGGCCCAGTGTTCTTGGCCCCATTAAAAGAAAAGGTGGGTGTATTTACCTTACCAGATGTTTTAACATTGATGTAGTTTTCTAGCTGGATCCTTTTTTTTTGTTTTTCTGTAAGTATAATGCACTTGTATCCAGAGTGAACTGGAATTTGCCAGGCATAACTCAAAAATACAATGTAAAGTAGCTATTCTAAAACACAGGAATGAAAAATTAAAAAAAAAACCAGCTCCTGCTTGACAGAGGCAATCTTTATTATACATCAAATTAAATGTCAGCTTACAAATGTTCATAACATTCCTACAAGTAGCACTGAACAGTGCACACCCTTCAGATCATCTTAGGAATGTTGCTTATCATGCAGTATCTTCTAAACTTAGTACTGAATGTTTGTTTTCACTCTGAAAGTTGAGAAGGTGAGTGCTTAGAGAAATGGAATAGATCAGTGGCCTTTCCTCCTGAAAGGGGTAAATGCATTCTTTCCTGGAACTGTTCCATGTTAGAGATTTTCAAGTAACATCCCCAAACAAATTTCTACAATAGAACTATGAGAATGAGATATTCTTCAAGTGTGCCTTTAGCTGTGCTTATCCTTTCTACTTTTTTTTTTTTTTTAAACTTGGGCATTCTTAACTGCACCACAAACATCCTTTTATTGTACAAGACTTACATTTAGGCTTTGAGAAAAGTTACTGTTTGTTGTTTGGCTTTTTTTTTCAGTGTTGCTTGTCCTGTCAGGTAAAGAACATTGTCTAACTGATACTGATTTGACAGAGAAGAGAGACAAGTTTTCTCATAGATTTCAGTTCTGTCTTGGATTTTATTTTCTATGGATTTTAGAGGCATGAAAACTGAACAAAAGTTTATTAAGCTAAATGATCAGTGAATAATAAATATCCACACTTCACACAAATTGTAGAAGCAGTGTAGGTAGAGAGACAGGCCTTTCCTCACCAAATCCATGGACTTCTGTGGAGCATCTTAAAGTGGAGATATGAGTTTTCCTTTTCTTGCTTGAAATATCAAGGAGTTTTCAAAATGCTGCTTAATTTTGAAACCTGTTATCTATTGAAATGAACTTACTTTCTTTTCCTAAATATGTGGTTCTGTCTTTTTCTGAATTTAGCAGTAGTTTTATAATAGGAGAAGGAAAGCCATGAACTGAAGAAATTTTCACCACCATAGGGAATTAATACTGGTGGACTCTGCAATGTGTTGTAGCAGTGCAGATTTGTCTCTGTCAAATTTTAGGGGCAAAAGTGTTACCTAAGTTGGTGTTTCATTCATATTTCTGCAAGACTAAGTATCTTAAAAATGTTTTTTACCCATTCCTAGAAGCAATTATTTCTTGCCTTAAGAGAGGAATGTATCCCTGTGGGCTGAAGGAAATGAAAACTTTGGAAGTTACCAGTCTTGTATAAAATGTAGCAGTGTGATTCTGTTCCAGAATGTATAGACTGGTTTGCTATAATGCTTAACTGCTGTCAGTTTTTCAAACTGAATCTACAACTACTGCAAAGTGTAGGTAAAAGCTGGAAAAATTATTACCATTTCATGCCTTTTTTCTTTTCAAAGTAAAAATGAAAATATACTGTGAGAGGGTTTTCTTTTTTAAAAAATTTATTTTCAAGTTCATAATATTTTCAAATGTCTGTTGTAGAGCAGCTATTAGTGAGCCAGCTCATTCTCATGGCAGATTATACTAAACAGATTACATTCATTCTCCCCATCATATTTAATCTCTTAATATCTGTAGATGGTTACAGGTACAAGGACAATCTGATCCACAATGAGTAAGTGGAAATACTTCCACATGACAAATTTATTCAGTTCAGCTTTCCTGTTAAAGTGTACCCATGCATCAGAATTTGGTGTATAGGGGAGGGTGAAACTAAACCCAGCCATCATTCTTATTTTCATAATCACTAACAATTTTAAACTTCTTATTTTGACTTATGTCAGTTACCTCATCTCGGGTGTTTATTTAACACTAAATCATGGTAATTTGTTTGCTTTAGATTATTTTGTCTGATTACAGTACAAGTAGCAAGTTTTATGTCTTTGATTTCATTGTAGCCTCTCAGATACTGCTGAAGTTTTAGCTAAGGATGGACTGAATGGTCTAACAACAGCTATCATCAAAATAATGTCATAGGCAGGTGCTTGGTTGGCTGAATTAGAGAACTTGTGTTACAAATGCAACCTTGGAGTGTTGTAGGTCAAACCTCTCTTTTACAGCAGACAAATTTTAAATAGATATTCCAGAAACTCGAGTGAGTTTGATTATTTGCATTGTTTTCTTTAGGTGAAATGGAAACTGAAAGTCAGCCAAAGAGACTTTTCCAAGGAACAACCAACATGCTTTCTCCAGATGTTACACATCTGTCAGATCTCAGTTCATGGTAAAATATTTCATGTGCCCTGAAATGCCAAAAAGGGGAATGTGCGTTTATTACAGGCTTTCTAGTTTTCTTTTCCAGGAAAAAAGTAGTTCGTGTGTATCTTGCGGATGTGTATTAGTGGGAGCTGTCCTGTGACAACGGTCCTTCTCCTCTGATCAATTCTTCCTGAACAGACTTGAGCCTTGATTTTGTGCATCAGAGCTCTCATGCTGAATATAATTCTTACAAAGCCCTGTTAATTCATAAGCAAAGTTACTTTGCTTCATCATTGCTATATGTTGTAGGCATTGGTCATACAGTGTCTGTGGCACTTCACTGAATACTTAGAAAATGTGTGTGGGTACTTAATTGTTCTTGTTCCCAAGTTCATGACTTTTAGAGTTATCTTTCTTTGTTACAATCATAAAATACCAAAGGGTTTTTTTTGTGTTGAGTCAGATACTAAGTATTCAAAAATACCAGCTGTTATTACTGTAATTTCAGTTTACCTACAGACTTGAAACTGCCTAGATGTTTTTTTCCATGTTGCTTCCCCCTAAATTGCAAAAGCATCAATTTATGTGTCCTCTGGGATCCTGTATCTAGACTTACAAAATCCAAACACAGGAATTCTGTGAGAAAAATAGGTTTCAATCTTGCTTTGAGTAATGCCGAGCATACCAGCTAACTAATGACATCTTTGGTGCATTGCTGATTAATTTATTATTTTTCCTTTACTATAAGCTTTAAGGGTTTTATACTTATTTTTTTATCACCTCCTTTCTACGTCTGATTAAAACCAGCTTCATAATTTATTCTGCATGTTAAAAAACACAATAATTCTGCTCTTCATTCCCGTGAGGAGCATGAATATCTCTAACATGCTACAGAAAACAAGGAGTTTTCAGGGCTGCCAGTCTTGCAGTAAAGACTGAGTGGTAGTATAGGTCTCCTACAAGTCCTGTCCGAAGGGGAACACGTCAGCTTTGTTCATAGCCTCGTGCCCCTGCACTGAAGGACCTTTTTCCCTTTCCCCAGCTTGTCCTCGGATATTCTGGATGGGAGTAGCAGCAGTGTTGGCTCTTCCTCTGATTCCCTGACTAAAGGCAGCATCACCACGGAGTCTCCAGTGACATGCTCCAACTCCTGCTCCTCGTTCATTCTGATGGATGACTTCTCACCCAAGTGACTTTAGCAAGTCCTGAGTCAGTGTCTGGCTGTGCTGTCCCCTTCCTGTACACTCGTACAGAGAAATGAACTCTGATCCTTGAACCATTCATATGAGGTTTATTAAAAGGAAAAATTGTTGTTACTGTAATCCTTGGCTACTTTCCAGTGATTTTTTTTTTTTTTAATTTATCCATTTAATGGACATTGTAGACCATATTAATGTCTGGTTTTGCGAATTTATTTTTTAGACAAGATGTCTGCTGATATTATACTAACTTTTGCTTTCAGGAACTTGCATACACTTTATGATTCCAGAAATAGGTATCTACCTATTAGTGTTGCAATTTTTAGGAATGTACTTCTATCATTATCATGGTCACTATGTCTAGGGAAATAACTTGGTTTGGAAGGATTTGAAAATACTAATTTATTCTCTGGCACTTCTACTATTGAGTAAAGTTATTCTTGCTTTTTTTTTTTTCAGTCTCTAGCCTCAAAGTCCTTTATGGAAGGGAGAAAAAAAAAAATTTATTTTCTTAGTGCTGCTAGTCATTTCTATGAATTCATTTACAGAAGACCACATTGGGTGTGGAAATCTCACTCTATTACATTAAACTAAAAACCCCACAGCAAAAGAACTAATGACTGTCACTTTTGCCATCAGTGAAGAAATAATGATACTCTAGAAACATGATTAAATTAGCTGCATAGTTCTCTTCCCAGAACATTTGTCTTACAGTTTGTATTAAATAAGGTCATTATTCAGCAAGATTTGGCCAGGAAAAATTAATCCACACCTCGATCGAAGACATACAGTGCAGATAAGTTAATTAAACTACTGTGTAGGAGAACCATGTACGGCACCATCGATGTCTCCTGTGGCATTGAGGTCATAAGTATTTTTGTGCCTTAGGGGACATTGTTACAAAATTATGGAATGTAAACCAGAGGGGTGGGTGGGGAAAGTCCTTTGTGTACAGCTTGTTTATAGAGTGCTTACCCAAGTCTGTCGGCGGTGCTGCTTCCCTTAGTGTTCCTTTCCGAGGTGTGGAGGTGCTGGGGGCAGCCCCAGCTCCGAGGGGCAGCCAAGGTGAGACCCTTTGCAGCTGCTCTGGGCAGAGTTTGTCCCTTTGTTGGTCATGAGCAGAGCAAACAGCTCAGCAAATGTTTGATTCCAAAGGAAAGGTTTTGGATTGGATATGAGCTCTGCAAATTGCTTGGTGAAGGAGTTTTCTTTGAGCTATGAGTAGTCTTGATACAGTACCTTGGTCAGTCTGAGGTAGGAACAGATATTTTACTTTTTAAAGACTATAACGGGGCAAAATAAATCCGTTTGTAATCTACTGTGTTATGCTATTTATTATTTATAACTCTGTAAAAAGTCTGTGGTGATGAATTATAGTATTTTTTTATGATTGAATAAGTTTTTTATGTTCAGTAATTGCTGGCTGGTTTGTATTTAATACGCAACATTGTCTGCCAGAATCATAAGCTTCCATTTTTGAATGTTTGTAACATAAATGCTTTTGTTACTTAAAAGTACAATTTGTGATCTTTCTGAAAGAAAATAGCACTGAATTTAAAGTAAGATTATGTGCTTTAGATGTGAGCACAATCTCTGGCAATACTGTCTGGCTAAAAGGGGAGGGGGAGAACCGTAGTTTTTTTCTGTTCTGAAGAAGCCGTTGGGTATCCAGAAGACATGTACATACCAGATTATTTTTAAAAGTGTTTCCATTAAATTGTAAGAAGTACCAGAATGGGCCAATAGTGGCACTATTATTTGTATGATCGTTTCCACCCGTGGAGCATTAGTTCCCCACTTCAAATAAATGTGCATATTGTAAAATATTGTCCACTGGTGCCATTTTTAAATGAGCTCTACAGTATTGAATGTTAATTTTGTTTGTATATGCACAGTGCTATTTCTTGAATTTTTGATGTCTTAAGTTGCTTAATTATTTTTTTATTCATGTCTGTATCTTCTCTACCTTCTTGGTGTTTAAAGAAGGCTGCTTTTCCATTTGCAAAATATTGATAAACAGTCTGTGATAAAATCCAACCCTGTTTCCTGTGTCCCGGTTCCCTTCTACTGTGCTTTTACTGTACTGTGATTTAGAAACCTGAACGAGGGGTGGCAGGAGGGGGAAACCTATTGCATGCTTTCTTAAACCTGAGAAGAGCATAGCTATTGCTTAATTTTGGCTGATTTACCTGTACAATTGATGTATTCCAGATTTGTTTGTTAGTGGAAAGTCCTATCTGAGTGCTGGCCTCTGTAAACATTCGAATGTAAGCTGCATAAAGCAAGCGCACAAATAGTCACTCTTGTTACAGCAGTTTTTTGTAGTGTTCTGGCTATTCCCCACTCTTGGAAGGTCTTGTAAAAGACATTGCTCTTTTATAAAATATATACATAATGCACACACTCGCTGTGTCTGTTGTTTCAGAACGAACGGTTGTCACTGTGTAATAGGCCCGAGATAGGCCCAGGTTGTCTTTCACTCTCCAAACACAAGTTGTTCATTTTGAAACAAAGTTTTCTAATATGCTGCTCATTGATACTTGCACTTAACTGCAGTTGAGTTGCCACTGCTTGGAGGGTTCATTGATACTGTAGCATACCCTGACTAAAACTGACTACAAGGTGCATTTCTGGATTTGTTGCCTGCCTGGTCTGAGGGAATTAGACACCAGTTGGGAGAGAAGGCCAGCTGGTGCTGGTAGTCAGCTTTAAAGTATAACTATTGACATTTAACAACTGTTTTTTATGACTTCACCAGACTTAATTATGCTGAATTGCCATGATGAGTGTCTGAGAATTCCTGTCTTTCACCCACTTCCTTCTTTTTATAAGGGATCATTAGTGCATATCTGTCGCTGAGAATCACAATGATGAATTACCTTTAATGTTTTAATAGTTGAGAACCAAGTTAGAATACCTGTGTAATTCAAACAGCATTTTAGATGGAGTATTTTTAATATGTTAATTAGCACAGCATTACAGGTCTTTGTACAGCTCATTGACCAGCACTGCCCTTAGATCATATCCAGAGCACGCTGAATCCTCATTTCATGGGCTTAAAATGCTGGAAGGATTTTACCAATGGTTTAGAAAAATGTGTGTGTCAGCTGTGCAACTCTGTATGTTTTGATAATATCAAGTGTTCTGCATCAGGAAATGGATCACAGTGTGCATGTTTCATTCTCCTTCATTGAATTTCAAATTGGGGGATCATGGGCCCAAAAGCCTGTATTTAAGGGGCTGTTTTTCTGACTGTATGTGATTAAATACTTTCTCCTACAATGCAAGTAATTAAACTGTCAGTGGGTGAGGATGTAAATCTGAGTCCTGCAGACTTTATTGGAAAACTCATTCTTGAAAGGCTCGAGGAACTCTATACTACATAAAAACACTAAAGCAGGATTTTGTTTTAAAATTATTTTGTAAGTCATGATGAAAATAGAGAACTCATTTTAACAACTCAAAATGCTAAAATCGTTTTAAATGCAGGGGTTTAGCTTGGCATATTTCTCCAGGCAGGTCCACACTGGGGGCTGTTTGCAGAGGTGAACTTGAGCGGGCTCAGGCAGATTTGGAACTGAGGTTCTGGTGCACAAACACAATAGACTGGCCCAGGGAAATAAGTTTTTGCAAATATTCACATTCTTATCTGTAGACCCTGCTAATACATTTTGTGACAACAAAGATGAGAACTTGTTTTTCCTGGAAGGAATTTCACTGGCATATAATTTTCTTGTTAACTTCATAATAAAAAAAGCTTTGCATTAATATGAGTTCAAGAATTTCATGAAGTCATAGGCCTGTTGCATTTGGTTTTTTGGAGTAAAGGCCAAGGAATATTTTTGGAGCTGTACAAACTGCCCCTTGTATTCCAAGTCTATTACATGAATGGCAGCTGTCCATAGTAGATGGAAAGGAACTTTGCATGTCATTGCGTATTTTAGTTGCTCTTGAGGCTTGTTAAATAATCCTTAGCAAATTCAGTGTAAGATGGGTCACTGGAGGTACCAGAAGACCCAGTGAGAAGGAAGTAGTGACTTGTTCCTGTAACTATAAATTCAGAGTTTTAGCCTTGAGTTAATCTTACCCAACTGATTTTCTAAGGAAAAATGCATTTTTCAGACAACTGAGACTTTTCATGAGGGTCTTCCCTGTTCAGACTTTTAGGAAAAGGCTCCTTGTGGGCAAGTCTAGGGCTGTTCAGCTTAATCCACTTCAAAAAGAGGGGGCCATGCTTGCCCATCAGAACTGGAGTAGCATTGTCTCAGTTCCAGCTGGTTTTGGGGAGGGCAGTGATTTGGTGTATAGGTTTCCATAAGGGCTGGTTATCTGATTCCCAAAGGTCCCAGCAAGGACCTTTGTCATCACAGTAGAATCAGAAGTAGATTGTTTTTAGGGCAAATCTCTTTTCTGAGGGAGCAATTGTTGCTGCAGAGCTGGTTTAAGGGTGACAGTTGGGGTTTGCTTCCTGCTGCAGGGACAGGGCTGCTGTTCCTGTAAGTGCAAAGGCACAAAGCCCTGTAAAGTGTCCCTGCACCTCAAGGCTATCCCTTTATCCCTTTAGAGTGGACTGGGCACTTGGCGGAAGTCTCTTGTTTCAATCCAAACCCTTTTTGCATTCAAGCTGCTTTTTATTACTTGCTCTTAGATCTTAAAGCCTTTTGGTTTGAGTCTTGCCTCTGATTAGCGTGCCAGGGCCAGCATTTTGTTTTTAAACCTGAAGCAATTTGGTTTGTTGTTCTTGCATTATAGAACTTGGAGATGGGGAGGAGGTGGGTTCTTGCTATTAACAAAGAATGCATGTTACCTTGGATGATCACAAAAGATTGTAGGGGTTTAAAAGAAATGAGACTTGAAAACACAGAACAAAGAAATGCCTATTTTTAGTGAACCATTTTGGCTGGTTTGATACCAGGCTCCTTCTCTAAACACAGGCAATAATCTTTTGAGCATATTTTTAGTAGCAGCAACAAAACCCAATGTGCTTCCACCTCCAAAGTCTTCTTACTGTAAAGTAAGAATTTATTACTGAAAGACCACAAGTTTTGTTCATCTCTAACCAACCAGGCCAGATCTCTCTTGGTCTCTGCCTAAGTTTGCAGTAGCAAACTGTGATACATTAGGCCAGTTAGTGACACCAGGCTGTCAATTCCTGTCTGTCCAAAAAGAATCATCTTACACCGTTGTTCTTCCTTAGCTTATTTCTGAGGGCCATAAAATTTTATTACCTTTTATACAAACACAATTACGATTTACTCTTGATTACTACAGGTTGCCTATCTTACTGAGCAGCTGTGGTAAAATTCCCAGTGGACTCTTGCTTGTCTCTCATCTTGGGGTATAAGAGTTTGGTATTTTTGGTTATTTTTCAGATAATGCAATGTCTTCTGGAAGAATTTCCATTGTGTTTTGATTCTGAAAGGTGTTTGGATACAGTTTATGCCAAAGTAAGTCCTATTTGACAACATGAGTTAAATGAATCTTGGAGACAATGACATGAGATTTTTTTTTAGAAGATGAGTAGCTTAACCCCTGCATTACCTAACGAAACCTATTGCATTCTGCCACCACTTTTGAAAGTTGAGTAAATTGGCAGAAGCTCACAGCTATTATTTGTGTTTGGATAGTTTAGAACACAGATTACGAAAACCCTATTGTGCTAGAACAAAAATATTTTCCTTCCTCCAAATAATTTGCAATTTAAATTTGTCATGAGAACTGTAGTCGTTTATCAATGCAATGTGTGCTCGACTATTTTTCCAGTATGCAAAAGTTAGGGTTTGTGATAGACAAGTAAGAAGCAGGTAGTATTAAAAACTGTGAGCCCATGTAAAATAAAGAATGTAATGGAAGTTAACTAATCCAGCATCTAAATATAAAAGCTGGATCTGTTCTCTGTAAAAGCTCTACAAGCCCCTAAAATTTTGGAAAAATTCAGCTACTGCCATGAACTTAACAGCCCTTTCTCAACCCTAGTTAATGTCAACACATCCCTGTCTATGACCAGGACCTCCAAGAATTTGGAAGAAAAATGAATGTGAAAAGGGGGAGCTAGAATAAAAATGCCTCTGTGCCTATGATGTATGAGTACTGGTTTGAAAAATGTTACAAGGTACAGTGAATTGGGACAAATGTGCTTTGAATAAGAGTTGAGGATGTGCTATGTAGAGTACGTGTAACATCTTGTTCGTGTGCAAGAACAGACTGTGAAAGAAACAGCTTTGTGTGGGAGAAGCAACATCAAAGGCCCTGAAAGAACTAGTGCTGTAATAGAAAACATTTGCCTTTGAGGACTCCTTTTGCTTCTGGTCACTTCTTATTTTTTTTTTTTTTTCCTTTTTTTTCCCCCCTCCTGTATTAAAACACAGCAGCTGTGCAATGAAAAGAGCTGGGATAGGGTGAGCTGGGTGGGCAACAAGGAGGGATAAGGAGGGCCAGCTGAATTTGTATGGGATTTCACATCTCACCTCCCACCCCCTTCACACGGAGTTTGCATCAGCCTTAAAGGCTGTGGTTGTGGAAGCTAAAGTTGTCTTTAGCTGAAAAGTTAGCACACCTTTTTGGATTGTCAGCTCCTGTCAAACGTGTCCTAGATGTGGGGCAAAACTCTTCCTGGGGGCAGAGTGGGAATGAGAGGGGAATTAAGGGTGTGGGAGCGGGACAAAAGTGCCACAGAAGCTTTGGGCACCGTGGGAGAGCAGGAGGGAGCTGCTGGGACAAGGGACTGCGGATAAAGCCCCAGATGAGGTGAATGAGGGAATGTCACAGGAAGGACATGGCCTGGCAGCAGGCTGGGGCACACGCTCGGGGTGGGGAGTGTTTCCCTGCACGGCCGGGGCTCTCCTTGCTGTCCGCTGAGGGAGAAAGGCTGAATGCTGGCAGCAGCCTGCCCCAGCCACATCCCCAGCCTGCAGCTCTCTGGGGGTTGTTTTGGGGAAGCAGCAGAGCCTTCTCAGCCTTGCTTTACATCAGTAACAAAGATCATGGAGCACGAAGGGCTCGGAGCGAGCCCCAGCGCCAGCGAGCAGCGCATCCCCGGCTGTGCCGGGAGCTCGGGAGCAGCTGGGGAGGTTTGTGGGGATGTGGATGGCCACGGGATGGCGTCTCCTGGCTTGCAAAGCTCAGGACGGTGCTTGGTGAGCAGCGCTAACACTGCCTGAAGTGCTCTGACCTGCACTGACCCTGCAGCTTCTGCTGCTAGAAACTTCTAATGGTTTTTTTTCCCTTTTCGCTTACAAAGTAAGCTCTTCCTTTCAAAGTCAACACTAACTTACCAGAGTGAGGGTTTGCACTTCTTCGTGCTACTAACCTTGAAGCTGATTTAAAAAAAGGTTCTCTGTGTCTGTAAGGATAACACAACCCTGTGCTAGAGGGGACTTGGATCAAATTTACTGACAACCTGAAATGAATGAATAGGCCCTGCTCACAGCAAGAGAGTTTTCCTAGGAGTGCATTGCACATTGGCTGTTTTCCCAGCCCCATGGAGCCTTTCAGGAGCCTGCTGTGGCACGTTTTGGTTGGATTTAGGGGATTGCAGTGTACAAGCCGGGGTTTTTCCCAAGTGCTGATGCTGCAGTGTTCCCATCAGACCGCACGCAGGAAGCATCTTCATGTTATTTCTCTGAGTGGGCACACACAGCCCCAGATCTTGGAGAATGTACAGCAGCTTCAGCTCTGTAACCTGCAGCACACAGGGAATGTCTGCCTGCATGGAGAGAGCCCTGCTCTGGTGCCCTGTCCAGGTGAGTGCTCAGGTAGGGCTGGCCAGAACAGGTCTCGGTGTCTGCTGCTGCTTTTGACAGAGCTTTGGTTATTTACTGAAAACCAAGGTGTGAAACGGGGCAGCACCAGCTCTGGGCTGTGTGTGAGGCCTGCCTGCAGGGTCATGGTGTGGGCTGGGATGGTCCAGAGCTGCCCTCCAGCTCTGTGCTCTTACCCAGTCTGGAAAGGAGCCGGGGGAATGATCATCCCAAAGGGCTTTAGGATCCTTCCACAACAAGTGCTGTGCTGAGACTGAGAAATATCAGCACTGCTGCTGCTGGGAATTCTGGTTTGGCCCCTGGATCAGTGACTGGCCTTGTTGTGCCTGTGCTGCACGTAGTTTTGACTGGAGCTGGGAGCGGTTTCTCTGCTCTTTCATAGTTTGCCTTCTCCTTCGCACGTCTCCAGCAGGAAGTGCAGATTCAGCAGGCATTGTATGCCTCAGCAGCCTGCCAGCTGCCTTGCTGAAGCTAATTCACAATTCAAGTCAGTCCTGATAAGTTTGCAAACAATGTGCAGTGATTTCTGAGCTAGATAGCAGCTGAGCCGAACTCCTCCACTTCCAGCCTGTCAGTTGGACAAAGCTCTGCATTTACCTTGTGAAGCTTATGGATCAAACCTGGCCTCAATATTTTGTGCTTCTGTGATGTTTCATAAACTTCTTATTTGTTTAGGAGTAGCTTTGAGTGTCATCATCATTACTGAAACCCTCGAGTGTGTGGAGACAGAGAGGGCATATGGTTAGTGTTGGTTGAATATGAGTTAGAAATTGAACCCAGGGCTTCTGACTTGCAGTTTAGTTCTTTGATCACTGGATAATTGTGTTACCCCCTTTATAACATGCTGGAATAGCCTGGGAATTTCACTGGGAATAACTCCAGTGAAAACAAGAGCAACATTTTTTTCTTCAGCTAACCTCATGTGGCAGCCACTGGAAGTGTGCTCTGAGGAACTGGCCCAGAGGAAGCGACTCTGCACTCGTGGCTCATCAGCCCTGGCAGGAAACAGCAGGTCAAAGTTAGAAGGAACTTACTCAAAAGCTAATGAGTGAGTGGTGCAGCAAGCACTGCAAGAAAGCAGGGCTTGACTGTCAGTGGAGGATCTTGGGGTTCTCTGTTTTTATTCCACTTTCTCTCTTCTTGTTCACTTCTGTTTAACCAGAGATGCCAAGGGGATGATCCCTCAGATGAGAATTTGTAGGTGAGACTGTGCCCTCTCCTGATCTGAGCACAACTACCTCTGGAAAATGGGGCTGGTGCAGGAAACACACTGTTTAATCTTCCTCAGTATGTTTTTATGAAATAAAATTAAATCCTCATGACTCTGTATCTCAGCTTGGCAGATACTCTTTTTTTTCAGACATGTGTAAGGTCAGTAGTCACAAATGCAGCAGCCTAGAACTGCAGGGTTTGATCATTCTCTGCAAAATTGGTGCAATACAGTGGCAGAAACAGGAATGTATATTGCTCCTGCCAGATGACAGCAGAGTTTTTTTACTAGGTAGGCTTTGGGAAGCCCTCCTTGGTGCACTTTCCAAAGGGCATGAGGTCATATCACAAGCAGACCTACATTTTGGAGTGTATTTGTCTCTGTGCCATGAGTTGGGTTGGGTTTTTTTTTACTCTTCCTTTAGTATTGGAATTGAAAATTCAAGTTGGAGAAATGTGAAAGCAATTGGGCCTAATCCATTCCTGTTGTTACTCCTTTTGTTTTCACTGGAGATACTCCAAGGCTGAATTCAGTTTATGATGAACAACTTGTTCTCCAAAGCTGGAACTTAGGGGAGAAGGTTTTAGGGATGATCACGCAACTCTGGGGCTCCTTCTCAAACAGCTGAAGCTCCCACAAGAGGGATGATATTTGGTGAGTTCAGATTATTGAATTTAGTACAGCATTCTAGTAATAAACCCTCTAGTCATAATAAGACATTATTATCCCTTAGAAGAATTACTTGAATAAAACCCAACTGTTTGCTTAGATTAGATGGAAAAATCCTGTTGATCTCATTTACCAGTCAGCTGCACAGACACCAACCTTGAGCAAACACAAATGCTTCTGAGCCTGGTAATCCTCGTCCTGCACCCTGTCCTCTCACCTTCTCTGGGACCAGCCCTTCCAGGGCTGCTGCCTGTGAAATGTTCACTTCTCTTTGTGCACTGACCATCTCAGCTGCAGCCCGGGAAGTCTCCAAAGAGGTTACAAACCCTAATTCTGTCTTGGTTAGATGGAAAAAGCAGGGTGCTATAAGCGTTGGAGAAGCTGTTACCAGCTGAGGCCTAGGTGCTGTTTATTTGAGTTTGGGGTTGGGGGTACTTGTTTGTTGGTTTGTTGTTTTTTTTTCCAAGATAAAGGATATTTGTGTTAAGAATTAAGATGAAATTTTACAAATTTGCAAGATGAACCAGTCCTCACTGCTGGTTAATTCCTCCTATGTTCCTGTGAGCTGTTGGAGGGGTCATGGCAGAGGCAAGATCCCCATGGTAAAATTAAGCTTTTCCTTCTTGGAGAAATGACCATTACTGTCTCTCTGGCTCACTTTGTTTCATTTACTTTCTAAACAGCTTAGATCACAAAGGGCTCCAGGAGGGGTGCAGCTCTTCCAAAGAAAAGGCCTGGATGACTTTCTGCAGTTTAAGAGAGACTTGTGAAAGTTGTGCTTCCTGCCCTTGCCCAGAGAAGAGGATTTATAACAGATGCTTCTGCAGCCTGTGTTGTGTGATTTAGAAGGTGGAGGGTGCACCAATCTTGCTGTGCCTGGGAGGCCAGGGCAGCTTTCTGCTGAACAACACAAGTCCTGGCTGACAAACAGAAAACCCCAGAGCCCAGCTGACACAGGGATTCCCTTCTTGCACAAGCTCTGGTGTGCTGGGGCACATCTCCTCAGCAGCTTTGCTCAGGCAGTTTCCAGTGCCATGGCCATGCTATGTCCTTGCTCTTGCTGAGGTTGAGCACTTCTCTGTTACCTTTTGGTTTTCACCTCCCTCCTCCATTACTTTACTTCTGAGCTGGGGATGCCAGCTGCTCTCCCTGCTGCTGCTCCTTCCAGACTTTCTCTATTTTCAGTGATCCAAGCTGCAGGTTGTACCCCCACAGCCCTGACCGCCAGGAATGGTCCAGAATGCACCAAGAATAGAAACAGCACCACAGGAAGGGGCATTTATGGTGCTTATTACACTTAATTAGGACTAGAGGAAGTGCTTCCTTAGTGCCTCAGCTGATGCACAGCGTGAAACACTTTCTTCAGCAGTTAGGTGCTTAGGAAGTGGCAAGGAAGAGCCCCTCACTTTCAAAACCAAAATAAAACAACTTCCAGTCTTACTTGTCTTGACCTGTTTCTCTCCACAACAGAAAATGCATGAGTAATACACTTGTCAGGGTAATGGTCAATCAGATGCTGTGTCACTTAGATCTGAGGAGGTTTTAGGGAGAAGGCAGAAAATTTGATGTATTCTACACACTTACCCCAAGGTCAGTGGAACAAACACCAGGTAGCCAAGAAAAACAGAAAGAATAGTTAAAATCTTACAAACCACAACGTGGAGGGATTATCACACCTAACTGGTTAAATTTCACATGGCAAAGAAGATCTTTGTCTTTTAGGAACTGCTGCTCCTACTGTTTGTCCACCAAGCTACTCTGAGATATAATCACTTCCCCAACTTTATCTGGTCATCAAGAGTGCTGTAATTTGGACCAAGACTTCAACACTAAACCAAGCATGTTTTTGCTCAGCTGGAGCACAGGGCAGGAGGGGGTGGAGTTTGCTTTCCATGGCTGCAGTTCTGCAGGGCACCCAAACACGATATAAATGTCTGGACTGGTACAAGAGGGATTTGACACAGTGCAAAGGTGGGATGTGCTCACCCTCGTGTGCAAACCTCGTCCTCCCTGAGAGTCCAGCACCAGGTAGCACTGTAGGCTTTTGCCTCCAGCCCTGCTGAGCTCTTATTTTGTCTCCTCTTTGGGCCTTTGCTTCACTTCCCTTCAAGCACTTGGCTCTAGGAATTGGTGCATCTCATCTTTCACTTTGAAACTCTCTGTTCCTACTACCTACTGAGTCACCTGGGAATTGCAGATCCTAAGAGTTTGGAAACTAAGAGATATAAAAATAATAAAGCCTTAAAAAACTGTATTGTCTTAATTCCCAGAGGAGGTGGATTGTAACTCATGTCCTTGAATATTCTGTTTAAGTGCTCAGCCCATTTCTCTTGTAAACAAAAAATTTATTTATTTAGCCATATGAAATATTTCCCCAACAACTTTCTTCTATCCCCAGGTTAGTAGTGACCCCTGTGGAGAAAGATTGACTGCTTCTTAAAAATCTGTCAAGTCTGGGTAGAGGACACAGACAAGTGGTCTGGTGTGAGGAGTTGGTAGGGGTGTTTTAGATGAATTATTACATGACCTTCTACTGTACTGTTTGATTCAGGCATGAACACTCCTGAAGCAGGGAATTTTGGGTTCTGGGTTCAGCTGTGAGAGCTGACTATCACTTTCCAGATGGGCATTTATACCCACCTGGTATATTATATATATTTAAAATATCTGTACTTCTTGAAGAAAACCTCGGTTCAGTCTTGGCTATCAAGGCACTGGATATTTTCCTTGATGCTGTTCCAGAGCTCCACAAATGCTCTGTGCTCCAGAGAGGCTGTGACTTGTCTGAGGGCTGTTGGTCAGACCTGTCTGTTGAGGCCACTGGAGCTGAGAGCATCGAGGGGCACATCAGGGCCAGACCCTGGCAAGTGCTGTGGATTTTATCTTTTTTTGTTCCCTTTAATTTTGCTGTAGCCCAGTATTAATTTTTTTCTTTATTTCTTTATTATTTTATTATATTATTTATTTATTATATTATTATTTATTAAATTATGTTATTATTTAGTAATAATTTAATTTTTAAGTATGCCCAGCCATACTTCAGGACTTCCAAGGGCAGCTTCTCTAATCTCCCCAGCAGGATTACTGCTGCTGGAAATCATGGCTTGGACTAGCTATCAACTTTATCAGGAAAGATTCTTTCCGGCCAAGCCAGTAAGAGCTTTGCTAAGCAGGAATCTTGGGTTGAAGCTGCTCTTCTCATATTTCACAGATGGCCTCAATGAATGATTTACTAGGAGAGTAAAAGATTAGCCAGATTCCTCCAACTGCATCTCAAGTCATATAAAGCACTTGGTTTTGTTGGAGCCTGGGCAATTCCTATTTCTTTAGCCTCGTTAGAGTGTTTTACAGTGACTAATTGCCCTGCACTCCCTTCCCTGGGACTCAGGTGTCTCCTGGGGAGGGATCCACTCTCCTCCTACCAGCCTGTGCCAGTGCAGGCTGCTCCACATGGGCAGGTACCCAACAGCCTTGGGATGTGGTGTCTCCAACTGTATTTTACTGGAGAGGTTCGTGTCCTTCTGGGAGAGAGATGGTAAAGGGAATACTAAAATATGCAATGAGGTGTTCCCATAAAATTATCAAAAGCTTTGCTGAATCTTCCTGTGGAGAAAGCCATCACTGCAGAGTTCAAAAGAACAGTGGTTTGGGAAGGGCAAAGCCTCTAGCTTTAATATTTTAACTAGTCTCCAAGGCTTGGATGAGCTCTTCTGGGGGAAAGGAGATTACCCCATGTTTGCCTGTTACAGAGTTTCTCACATTTTTCTCCTTTACACTTGGCAACCAGAACTCTGTGTTTGTCTCTGTATGGCAATTTCTACAGAATCTGGCTGTTTTAAAAGACTGCAGTACTGATTTAAACATCCAAGTTGGAAAAGCAGGCTTTAAAGTGGACCAACATTTTCCTTTAGAGTGTGACTTGTTAAAGATCTTTGTTAAATTATTTACAAGGGGTCTCACAAGATGAACAGATCTTTGCATGTAATCATTTGTATGACTTCCATTGTGCTTTTCTCCCCTGCCCACTAAATCAAAACACAATCATGAGATCACTAAAGGGCTTTCAGGGAGGGATGGCCCATTGCTATCAATATATGAAGTGTACATGCCATAAAGCCTAAAGCAGTATTGGCATGTGCTGATCTCCTGTGAACAGTCTTTGATTTACAGCTGTCAGAAATGAGAGCTCTGGGGCTCGCTGGGGGACTCAACCCCTAGCAGAAATGCTTAAAATACTTGGAGTTTAGCCAAGAGGCTAGGAAAAGAGAGGTTTGTATCTTCTTTTCTCTCTGCTGTGATCTCCTCTCATACAACACTTAAAGCTGTGCAAGACACAGGGATGAGAAGAAACAGCCCGGACAGCTTTGTCCCCAAGACATCAAAAGTCATTGAAGATACACAGTCTGCCCCAGAAATACAAGCATAATAAAATTTGCTACTTTTCTGATTTTTGCATCACCATTCAGACAGAAAAATTTGGGCTGAATCTACACCCTGGCAGTTCCTCTTGGCTGAACCTGTGGCATAAAGGAGTCCTCTTGATAAAAGCTCCCCCACCTCGGTTCCTCAGGGCTAAAATTTTGTGACAAGTTATAGCAGGACAAGGGAAGAGTTATAAAATGTATAGGAACACAAAATTTGGTCTTCTTCTCAGTGTGAAGGTAAAAATAAAACATTTGTGCACATTTCCAGGACAGAACATTATGTGCCACCAGTTGTGTCTCATATAAATGGCTTGTGCATCGGCATTTGTTGCACAATTTTTCAAGGCTATCAGTCAGCAGAGCAGACCTTTATTTTGAGATGACTGTGTCCTCCCCACGATCCAACTGGCCTGTAGGAGCAGAATATTAACAGCAAACATCACTTTAAAAGCAAATGGCATCCTTTGATGTTTAAATATAAAAAAGGACAGCCTGTGTTTATGAGGGCAACACCAAATCTCAGGGGATTACTCACCATGGCAATTTTTTGAGGATATTAATTCACTCACACAGATTTTATCCATAGGCTGCCAGACCAGGAGGATCCCTGGGGTTGCCTGAATGTGATCTCCCACCAGTGACCATCGAAGGTCTTGGAGCCCTGCAAGTCCTCATCAAAGACTGAGACTCCACTTCTCATTGCCAAGCAGATGGGGCCATTGATCATGGTTTGAAAAGGCACTGTCAAAAGATGGAGAAATTAACAGGAAGAATTCAAAGTCGTGAGAAAAGATTGTGAAACAGTGAATTTCCTTAATTTTTTAATATCCCTGTCATTATTTTCAGATGTAAAATCGTTGTGCCAAATGCACCAAATGGATACCTGGGACCCCAATGTCATACTCAGAAAAGGTGCTGGGCTGTGATTCCAGGATTCCAGCCTTTTGCTGTGCATCCCATCACATGTGCATGTCTGGAAGCCTGTGTCAGCAAAGGTGGGACAGCTCTGCAATGCACTGCCAGAAAACTTTCCTCTTGCAATGCTGTCTTGCTTTTTATTCTATTCTATTCTTCCTGTTATTCTATTCCTTCTGTCACTGCCAATGCAGCAGTGGATCTGCTCCTACAGGAGGGATTGTTCTCCGTGTGCCTTGTCCATGCACAGATTTAAGATACCCCTTTTCGAAGGCAAACAGGGATTGGGAAAAGCAATAAGCTAAAAATTGAAATAAAAATGTATTTATGAGATTACTTAAAATGCATGTTTCTTAGTATTTTGTGAGGATTCTGTCTGATTCTGGCATGAGGGTGATTGCTTGAGCAGAGACAGGCAGGGATAAGAAAGGAAACAGCTGTGATCCCTTTTTGGAGCGTTTGCTCTTATTCATCCCCTTAGATGTATCCCAATGTAAATAACCTTTCAGATCACTTTACAAAGTGATTGCTAAGTGGGCCTGAGGACAAGGTATTCTGTAATGTAATAATTTCTGTCTTTTCTCTTCATTTTCCTGCTTGGTCACAGAGAGGAAATGTGGCTGGTTGTTAATTTGAAAGCATTTGTAGTGGCGAAGGCATAATAGATATGAAAGTTCACAGGACTCTGACAACTGCCAGTGTATTGAGGCTTGCAGATGAAAAAATGAAAGCTGCCTGTAAAGGATTCCCTTTTGTCATGGAAACCCCACAATACCCCAGGACAGCTGCTTGCCTGGGATTTGTACCTCATATGTAAGGAACCAGAACAGACATGTGCTCTATTGTACAAAAAGTACAGTCCCACAGAGACAGGTAAATCATTCTTTATAAGGAAAAAAACCTCATCTAGAACTAATGTTTCCTGTAAAAGATGATTTTCAGGGTTTTCTTGCTATCCACCATAATAAAAAATATGGTTTAAAGTACATAAATTACAGTCTTTTATATTCTAATGCCCTAGTACCTCCTCTGGAGATGGATTTGGTGCTGCTGCAAGTGTGGCTGGAGAGCTGGTAGGGTCTGGTTTGGCAAGGAGCTTTCCTGTTGCTGAGCACAACAGTGAAACAGGTGACAAAATTTTCCTGGGAGATGCTGGGTCTGGAGTCTTTCCTCTCCCCAACCCAGTCTGTGCTTTACCTTGCCCCCAATACCAAATAATTTGGTGAGTTTTCATTTGAAAGTTAGAATGAAGAAAAAAGAAAACAGTCCAAGGCTGAAGCTTTACCAAGCAGCTGGAAATTAGGAAAGGCTAAGCTGTGCTGCAAAGATAACACAAATTTCATTCAAGGGGTGAACTTCTGGAGAATCTCCCTCTGGTTGTTTTGGGGTGTGTTAATTTTTAATGGGGTATCTTTGCAAGGGTTTCAAATACATCCTTGGACTTCAGTGTGACTGGTTTGCTTGGGAGGCTGCCACAAAAGGTCCCTCAAAAAAACAGGGGTATTGCTGTGAAGTTCAGGGAGAAGAAATAATCCCCCTCAAGGTCCCCATGAGCCTCCTTTTTGGTATATTTTTAGCAATGGCTCCTTTTAGCTCAGTCTGTGTCAGGAAATTCTGTACTGAGTTTCCCACTGTGCCGGCAACATCACAAGGGAAAAGCACCTCTGCATAGAAGAGTTTATCTAATATTAATTTCTTTAACTTTGGCAGATCCCAAGATTTCCTCCCATCCTTTCTTCTTCTCTCCACTTTTTGGTTATTGCTTCAAGTAACCAGACCAAGGGAGACAGCAAACCTTGTAGAACAGGGTGACAAAATTATGAAAATAAAACGGCAAGATCAACCCAATTGCAGGCTTAGCGTGCACAGACATAGGAAAGTGAAAGAATACTGAAGGAAGCTTTCAAAACTTTGTTTCTTTGCCAGAGCTCAATCTCCAGACACTAATTTAGCTGTGCTAGTAATGCATTTAAATGTGTTCCTCTGTTAAGCAATATATTCCCTGTGGAGCAGCTCTGGAGCAGCTGCTAGCTACAGGCGTTCCGCAGGCCGAGGTCTCTGGGTCAGGAGCACTCATCCTCCACCAGCACAGCCCCCTGCACTGCTCCACACATCTGTGATCTGTCTTCAGGCAAGGTGAGCTCTGGGTTTCAAAGTGCTGTAGCTCAGCTGCTGACAGAGGCTGAGGGCAGCTTGAGTGCGTGCTGCTGTGCCAGAGGGACACGACGTGTCTGGAGACTCAGCACTGTCCCTTGTCACACCTTCGCTGAAAACAGCGCTGCCTTCATGTGAGGAGCGCTGCCCTGGCTGCTGCCTGCTCGCTGCAAGTCACACAGCCTGCTGCTCCCATGCACTCAAACACAGACACTTCATTTTCTTTAAATTGGTCTCCCTTCTCCAGTGCCTTCATGGCCAGCTGAGACACCGGGGCTGAAGGAGAACAACCGTGACTTTGCTGCTGCTAAAGAGTGAGATTATACTTAATGTAAAAGTTATTGTCTTGGGCAGCCTTCATCTCACCAGTGCACAATTCCAGAATGCTTTAAATTAAGTCTGGAGGCTAAAAGTGTGTTAGTCATTGCCCATACATCTTGGGGGAAGCAGGGCTCTCTAAAGTTATTGTTAGCATTAAGCATCTGGTTTATGTTTGTAATGATTTATTCAGCAGTGGGAGACAGGTAAGGAACTATCGTGAAAGACAAACTAGAAAAGATTGGGTTTTTCAAAGCTCTGAAACCATTGTTAAATCAAAGTTGTCTGACTTCAAAAGGAATATATAACTTGATTAGATTCTTTAAACAATGTACAATGCTCACAAAGTTGGCAGCTATTATTAGAGACAGAGTTGGTAGCACAGCCTGCTCTGGAGGTTCATGTCCCTTCTAAGTCCAAGATCCTGTTCCTATGTCATGACTCTGGCTTTTGATTTTTTTTTAGAAAAAAAATTCAGCCAAGTACTTCAGCGGCCTGTGAGAGCCAGGGAAGAATACATTATTTTTTTCAGTGTTAGAATAATTCAGGAAATCCGTTATTTGGAAAGATCTAATGCTTCCATACTTTGAAAGGGGGACTTGAAATCCAATGTGGGAAGATAGGCTTTGTGCTAAAGAGGATGTGCTGCCCTTGCCATAAGGGTCTGGCCACAGTTTTTTCAGTTTTATGACTCTGAAGAAGTCTAGTTTGTGTCTGTGCAGTAGGGCTTTGCAAGGGCTTAGCTAAGATTAGAGAAGAGTCTCTGCTCATGTCTCCTCATGCCTGGCCCTCACTGGCCCGTGCCACTGGTGGAATTGGTCTTTCCCAGCTCCAGCTCCTGTGCAGCAGGACTTGGGAGGGCCAAGGGAAGCCCATCCACTGCAGTGCTGATGTGCTGGAGCAGGGATGGGGACTGTGCCTGGAAGAAGAAGCCAGTGGGACAGGGCAGGCTGGGAAGGGGATAGGCTGAGAGGTTCTGGTTCCTTGCCTGTTTGATCCCCTCTCCCGGCCTGATGGGTATTCCCTTCCTCTCCTGCCGGAAAAGACACTCACAAGCAATAATCCTCATTCCCTCCAGTGTGGATCAGGCAGGGAACACACTACTGGCTGCAGCTGTCCCAGGCTGTGGAGTCCCCACCTGAAGGGCAGGAGGGCAGCCCAGGCCCTTCTGGGATGCAGGTGAAAGCTGTGTCTGGGGATCCTCAGCTCTTTGCTGACCACACGGGTGTTCACCTCAGCCACTTGCTGGATAAAAGATGCTGTTCTGGCTTGCAGCTGATGCACTTAGCAGGTTCAGTCTCCACGGTGGCAATGCCAAGCTGCTCAATTTTCTGTGACACAGAATGGATAAATGCTTGCTGTCACTCTGTTCTCTGCCTTGCTCCAGACTAACCTGCCTTACTGCTCAGGAACTGAAGGGGCACATGGGGCTGGGCAGCCAGAGCTGCCAGCTGCCAGAGCAGCCTGGAGATTTCCAGCGCCTACTGTTTGCCTGCAGGATGAAAAACAGGTCTATGCAACTATAGTTGCATGCAGGCATTGGATTTATTTACCTGTTTTTTCCCATTCTCCACCCAAGGGATGACCCCACCTCGGGTTTGCCACCCTGCGGAGGAAAAATTCAATAAAATGTTGTGGACTGGGGGGGAAAACACTGCTCATGGAGAACTTAGCAGGGCTCTGCTACAAACTCAGCACACCTGTGCCACCAGGTTCAGCCAGTCCTAGGCAGAGTCACCTGTCAGACCTGCAGCCATCCCACAATGGAAATAAACAACCCATGTTTTGCATGGCTGCCCTTCACCGGAGGTGAACCCTTCAGGCGCCACCCATCCCATTGCTCTTTGTCCCAGCCAAGGCACCACCTCACAGACATCCCTGGGCTGGGGAAGAGCACAGCACACCCTGAATGCCTCTCAGTGACATCTTGCTGTGTGACACACACAGTGTGAGGACCGAACCAACACTTGGAGTGGGGAGTTCGTGGAGCTGCTGGAAGAAAGCCAGCATCTCCAGCATCTAACTCCTGCTCGAGTTAGAAAAATGTCCCAGCACTGGATCCACCCAGCTCAGCTAGAGCAGGGCTGCTTGGCCAGACGACAGGCCTGGCTCTCTCCAAAGTGGATGAGTGCCAAAGAGGATTTTTCATTTCCAGATGCTTTTAAAATAAAAATAAAGCCTCTGCTGTAAACTGACTTTGAATGGACGCCTCCTCTTCAGCCAAATAGCTGACTGATATGGGCAAGCTGACTGGGCAATAAAACCTTTCACTGGTTCATGGTGAGCACTAGCCAGCCCTGTGCTGAGGTCTGTAGCTGGTCAGGGCTCCCTGCAGAGCTGGGGGTCCCATGGAGCCAGCCCTCCCTATGGAGCCAGCCCTCCCTATGGAGCCAGCCCTCCCTATGGAGCCTGTCCTACCCACCAGCAGGCAGGCAGACATGCTCCCAGA
The DNA here is from genome assembly GCF_001522545.3 of Parus major. Classification (NCBI taxonomy): domain Eukaryota; kingdom Metazoa; phylum Chordata; class Aves; order Passeriformes; family Paridae; genus Parus; species Parus major. Next base: position 6,961,492 of record NC_031772.1, read on the forward strand.
GCCCTCTGGCTCCAGATAAAAATCTTTATGCACTCTTGATTCCTGTTTTGTTCTTTCGATGGGAGGGGAAAATGCTTTGCAAGAAGAAAGTTGGCAATAGTGGAATGGGAATGAAAAGATTTTGGGGAAGTGTCGTCCTGAACATTCAAAAGGTGTGTGGATGTGGCACTTGGGGACGTGGTTTAGCAGTGATGCTGAGTTAATGGTTGGACTGGATGATCTTAGAGGGCTTTGCCATCCTAAACGAAGCTGCAATTCTATCCTGGGGGGACAGGAGTGGTGACAGGGTGACGTTGCAGGACCCTGCACACCTTGCTAAGGATCAGGACACACACGTTTCTAAGCCTGCCCTGGGTGAATCCCTCCACAAACAACCTAAACCTGGTAATGCCAATCAGCATCATCAGTGAATGAATTTCCAGTGTCCCTGGGAACACCCAGCTGTGCTCTAGGGCTCTCTGGGGCAATTCTTCCTCAACCCCCATAACCCAATTCTACCTGCCCACCAGAGATTTGGACAATCCCCAGCCCGCATCAAGATAGTTGCTCCATGTGATCTTATTTCTCCATAGCAGCTGGGCTGTCCTTTATAAACCCAGCCTGAGACGTGTGCTGTGGCAATTGAAATGTAAACGAGACAGCTCCCACATCTGAGTCAGTGCCAGTCAGGAAGGGCCATGGCAGGGACAGGGACACCTGGGGCTCTGCAGCTCATCACCTGCCTGCTCACTTCCTGCTGCCCACCATCCAGGGTTTCAGAGACAGCTTCTCACTTGTGGGTGGAGGCTTGAAGCACACACAGGATGCTCTCCCCTCCTGTGTGAAGGTGACCCGGGTGTGCAGAGGCTCTGCCTGGCAGCACCTTCGGCAGCTCCTCTGCCAGGCACGGTGCGACCCACGCGGGGAGGGGGGACGTGTCTAATCCTTGTTCTTGTTTCAAATGTCACTCGATTCCCCAAGACACCTCACAAAAGACTGAGTGGACAGCAAGCATAAAGGCAAAATAATCCTTATGCTGGGAATGCCTTTGAACAGCCCTGGCCTGCCTCCAAAGGCATTGGCTGGCATGGGGAATGCCACGCAGTTCTTGTGTGTCTGAAGTTGTGAAGGTGGGAGACAGGATCCTGACTACAATATTTGCATTTGGATTAGAATTTCAAATGCCAGAACATACATCTGTGTTTCTCCCCGTTAGTAATTTCTTCATGAATTGATGTGCCTGGTCATTGAGTAAGAGCCACAACAAATTTGCTTTTTTATCCTGCCCTTGTTTGGTTTATTAATTACATCTCCTGTGCCACTGCTCTCAGGCCTCAACAGATTCATTTGTGATTCTCCTGTGATATTCATGCTGTAGCAGCAGATAGTAACACATAATCATTTAACATATGAATGCTGTCAGAGAGTTTAATCAAACCTAAAATTGCCGCCTTTGTGCCTCAAACTAACTCGTTGTGACTGCACAAAGTGAGCCCAGCTCCCCAACACAAAGAGCAATCGCAGCCTGGCCCTTTGTCTACTCTCTTTGTATAATTTCCTGAACCCTGCCCTGTTCCACCTGCTCACTAATGTTAAGCTTATTTATGGATAATGTATATGCAGTCCATTCCACAAATGCACAAAATGCCTGGATTTTTTTTAGAGGAACTGTGGGAACAGTTCTCTCACCACCCACGTTCCCCTCCAGCCTGTAAGTCCCGAAGTCCAAAAGCATCATCAGCACGTTCTGAACCTTCCCTGAAACACCAATGTGTTCCTGTCCTGGCACTGCCAACTCAAACGCTCTTTTGGGGGATGAAGGATAAATCCCAATTCTTTTTCTATTTTTTTATTTTATTTTACCAAACCCACAGGCAGGATGGCTGGGCGGGCTGCTCCCCGCTCCTGCTCCACAGCCAGTGCAGTGTTTCTGACCCCGGGGCTCCCGGAGGAAGTGCGGGTTCCTGGAAAGCATTGTTCCTGCCTTTGTTTGTTCCTTTGCGCCGGGAAGAAGCAGAGTAAAGGGCAGCTCCCGCAGAGGGGACCCGGCAGACAGGACTGTGTGCCCTGGCTGAGCTCTCCAGCCCTGCCCGAACACTGCCGGCGCTCTCTCTCCAGGTCCATCACCCCTCGGAATGTGAGCGCAACCTCAGGGCCAGCCAGGCTGATGCTGGTTCTGTTTCAGGAAAGCTCTGCCTCTGCTCTTCCCTTGAACTTACTCTTTAAGGCACCCATCACTCTCCTCCTGGTGCCCCGCGCATCCCTGAGGCCACCCCTGGGACTCCAACACAGCTCTGCACCAGCTCTGCCAATGCTGCACCTCCTGGGATGCTCAGTCCAGGCAGGCAGAGCCAAAAGAAAAAATACCCAGCCTGTCTGCTGAGCAAAAGGCCCAGGAGGAGGAAAAATAAACACAGGAAAAGCCACAACATTCAAGAACTGGACATATCACTGGATATTTAAATGATGACGAGGTCCCTAAGTGCTGTGTTTGCAGAAATGCTTCATAAATGGCATAAATTTTACATGAAATAAAATAATAGTAAGACACCAGTGTCACAAATAGTCTGTGTCTGGCTCTCAAAAAAGCTGATGTGGTGACCTCCAGCCTGACAGAGCTGCCAGGCTCTCAAAGAGCACACTGATACCCACTGGGAGATGGAGAAACTGAGCCATGAGTGTATGCCTCAGCTTTTCCCACCTAACTGGCAGCAGGACAAACCCTGGATATTGGCCTGGCACCCCGCTGTGCCCCCTCCCACCCCAACCTCATCCCCATCCTGACTCACCCCCAGTCCACTCAATCTCATGTCATGTCATGTTCTCTCAACTCCTCCCACCCTATCCCAACCCATCCCATGGCTCTCCTTGTCCTGGTAGGACTGCACAACTCACCATGCTGGGGATCCTCAGGGATGTCCTGCTACCACTCCAGGTGCTGCACCAGTGCCAAGGGGAGGACCCACAACAGCTTTTATGTTCTGGGGAGTTCTGCAGGGAAAGCTTGGATGTGACCCTCTGCCACCCAGCTCCTGTTAAATGTTCATCAAAAACTTCTGGTTTTCCATGCAAAAAGTATCTTCATGGTCTGTTGTTTTTTGTTGGTTTTCTTCTTGGTTTTTTGTTTGTTTGTTTGTTTTGGGTAGGGCATGAATGGGAATATGGGAGAACTGGGATTGACTCTCATTCCAGGAGTTGCTGGCCTGACGTGGACAAATGACTCCTTATATATTGCAAAGACTATTAAAACTATTGCTGATAAAAGGCAAGAAGCTGGGAAAACAGACTAGACTGGACTATTTTTAGAAGCAGTGGCATCTGGACAGCATGAGAAATGCTTTGTACAAATTTAGTACAGCTGATGTTTGAACAAGAAGTTTGCTGGCAAAGCTGAAATCCCCCAGCACAGGCACCGTGACCAGCACACACCAGCAGCTCCAGCGCCAGCCAGGAGCACCCATGGCCAGGTGTCACTCAGAGCCACCTACAACAGGGACATGAGGCTTCTACCGAGCAGCCAGCACTTGGGGGGGCTCTGGAAAAGGGTTTGCTGTGATGCTGTGTCCCTGGGCAGATGTGTCACACCATGGTGCCACCACAGCAGGGTCTGTGCCAGTGGCCAGCTGGTTTGCTTCAGGTGGAGTTGGAGTGGGAGGCTGGGAAAAGTTTGTGGTCAAACAAACCAACAAACGCTGTCAGCATTTCAAATAGCCAAACTATTTAAAACTAAGTGCTGGTGACTCCTGACCCTGGACAATTTTGCCTGCCTGTATTTCTGCCACAGCTGGGCTTGGGAGAGGGAGAAGCCCTGCAAGTGCAGTGCAGTGCTCCCCAGTCAGGGGACATGTTCGTCTTACATCCAGAGAGACATTTAAATTGCTGATAGAAAACAGACATTGCCTGGCATATATTTTCTCTCCACCCATGAAAGGAATTAATGTCTCTCATGTTGTTACTGATACATCCCTCTTGGTTTTATGATTTGGATTTGGAATCAGGGTCCAACTGGCTCCAGGTGTGACTGAGGGGACATTGGCCTGGACCAATGAGGTTTGAAGAATGAGTGGCGCAGCTCTCCCCTGCAGACTTGTCCTGCACAGGATGTGGGGGGATCCAGCCAGGCATGGCTGAGGGATAGACAGCTCCAGGAACTGCAGCTCCCCAGTTTGCAGGACAATGGGATGGCCAGTGCACTTATCCCCTGCAGTGTGTGACTGGACACTGTGGGTGCTGCACAAGGCTAAGAACCCTTTGCTACCCACCCTAATCCCAGACATCAGCCTGGAGTGGGGTTTTTGTGCAATCCTTCAATACACCTGTGTAGTCAGCGCTGATGTCAGGGGTCTGAGGAATGGCAGATTTGCTGCTGTGATCTGGTCAGATGCTAGACCCTGAACTGATGTGTCCTCATCGCCACCAGCTCCATCACCTCCCTGCCTCCCTCCCTGCCTGACCCATCTCCTTCCTCATCCCTGTAGGACACTGCTCTTACCCTGCAGATTGGACCTCCTGCCCTCCTCTTTGAACACAGCAGCCCCTGCCCCACTACTCCCAGTATGGCTGTGTCTACAGAGACTGGTTCCAGTCCTGGCAGGGAGAATCAGGTCTGTCCCCAGATCCCAGCAAGGGCACGGGGTGCCACCAAGCTGGGGGTGAGAGGGAGCCCAGCCATTCAGTTACAGCAAAGGCAGCAGAGACACTCCTGATGGCTGTGTCGTGATAGAAGAAATGAAAAAGTGCCCAAGTTAAATCCTGGCCATCTGTCTCTGTTTTGCTAACCTGATTCTCTGGTTGGAGCTGGCCGCTCGACACTCGGCTGGCTATGGACCTTTTCTGAAGGTTATTGGAGGGAGTGTGTACTATCTTGCTGTGGCCTCGGGCTCCCAGACCAATTTCTTCATGGAAAAAGCTCTGGGTGAGTTCTAGACACAGCACTTGGGCACAGATGGGGCAGCTGTGTGTGGGTGGGAGCCCCTCGGAGCCAGCACACCCAGGTTCACAGCCCACCAGCAGCAGAAGAGGCAGGCACAGGGAGATGGAGCCAGGAACCAGGGAGGGGGTCTGGGCACAGAACCTCATTTGTGCTGCCCGGACACGCAGAGGCCACAGCACCCCCAAGAGACCTGACAAGTCCCTGTCCCCTTGCCCAGTGACAGAGCAAAGCTGTCAGTCCCCTTCTCCACACTGTGTTTGCTGCGGTTGCTCACTGTTTGTATTTGGACATCCACTGGGTACTGGTGAAAGCACTGAGAGCCCAGACACACAGAGTTTTGTGTATTTCAACACCAGTGATTATTCATCCAGTAATCTCAGACTGGAGTGTGGTTTTTATTATTTGCTACTCTTCAGTGTCCTGTTTAAAATGTTTCCAGTCCAGGCACAGGAAGCGCTGCCCTGTGCCCAACCAGACACACGCGCATGCAGCAGAGCTCACTGGCACAAAGCACTTCCCAAACATCTTGATGAGCACACAGCATGTGGAAACAACACTGCTCAGCTCAGCAACCCTCATCTTTCCCCAAAGGAGACTCTGTTTGCTATGGTGATGACTTCTGTCTCCATAACCAATCATTAAAACAGAGTATTTATTCCCTATCTTCTGTTTCTCCTGGAGGATGCAATCATGTCCCAGAGTCAGCAGTCCAATAATTCCTGTCCCTGCACACTGTGACCCCAGGAGCAGGAGAGACATTGTCCCAAGGAGATGTCTCCAGCTGATGGGGAAATCTTCTGAGTATTGTGCTGGCTAGGAGGCAAAACCAGAGCTGGTTTGGAGTGAGGGGTGCTCTTCTGAGCAGGACGTCAAAGTATTTCCCAGAACTTCCCTGCCTGCAGGTGGGGGAAGAGCCTGAAAAGAGTTGATGCAGATTGATGGTGCATTGGTTTTAGATCTTGTTTTTTCCTATACACCCCTTGCAATGCCTCAGTTGCCACAAGGTAGGTGTGACACGAGCTGACAGCATGAAGAGATGCACCTGAGAGCAGACAAACCTCTGTGTCACTTGCAGCCCTCCAGCATCCCTGCACACATCCTGCTCTGCACACCTGGCTGGTTCTGCAGGTCCAGTGCAAAGGACTTGCAGCTCAGGAGTTTCACAGAGCTGAGCAGAGGAAGAAAGGCAACAGATGCCTGTTCTGTGAATTATCAGTCCAGATAATTCCTCAGCAGAGGAGGCCCTAAAGAACCCCTTGAAGGTAAGTCTGTTGGATCTGCCACCTGCCCTGATTTTGAGCCCTAATGGCTGCCCAGCATGAAGGGAAGAGCTGTGGCACCCTCCTGCCTCAGGGCACTCACAATAGTCAGTGCCTGAGAGAACATTTGGGCTCTGAGCAGAGGGAACAGCAACCCAGTTGTAATTCTGCACTAAAAATATCCCCATGTGTGAGTGGAAGCACACTGCGGCTGGCTGGGGTTTCACATCCCTGAGGAAGCCTGAGCCAAGCAGGGACCCTACACTCCCGTGATTGTCCACCTTCCCCCTCTCCCTCCAGAGACACCCTGGGCACTAACTAGCAAATAAATGGCTTTTCACAGGACAACAATGGCTTCTGTGATCAATCTCCGTGAGATGCAGTTTGGTAGCTTTGCAAGAATCAAGCCAGCTGCCAGTATGGCCCAGAATAAATGAGAGGCTGAAACAGGGCTGTGGGGATGGAGAGGTGAAATGCTGGGGCCAAGGAACACAGCCCAGGCCACAGAGATGGGACTGCCTGGGAGGAAGCTGGGGTTGGGTGACCCTGGGGAGCAGCAGTGCTGCCCTGCATTTTGGAGGCTGCAGAGGGAAGAAAATACAGACACGTTTAGGAAGGAGCTGATGAGAGAAGCTCATCTCAGGGCATTTAATTTTAGCAGAGTCAAGCTACCAAGGATGTGGGTGTTTGTTCATTTGACTTGGCTGGTTTGGGTTTTCATGAAGTGCCTCCTAGAGCCACAAAAGCCAAACTCCAGATTAACCCACATTTGTTGCCATAGTCATGTTACAGCACTCAGGATTGCAACTGTAGTCTGCCCCAGACCTCATCCATGCAGCTTCTCCATGCAGAACTCCCTGGTTATTCGCTGTCCAAAGAGAAAAGATAGATCAAGGTGGATGCTGGGTACCACAACCCAGACAGCCTTTGCCTCTGTACCCACCAACCCATACCTGAGACCCCTCCTGCCCCTCCAGTGCCTGGTGTTGGACCAGCCCCATCTGTCTGTCCCTCCTGACATCCCAACCAGCATTCCTGCAAAGCTCTCATTACTGAGGCTTATGCAGTGAAACATGAAGGAGGTGGGCTAAGATTTCAATGGCAATTCAGGTGTTTTTCACCTTTCCGGTGTCTGTCTTGGACATCTCTCCCAGTGCAAAGGGGGGGTTTCTGCGGGCCACCAAATGCTGGGCACTTACCCAAGAGTGCGCTTGCAGTTTCAGTATCTGCTGGGTCAGAGACTACTGGGATCCTAGGGATGGTGCCTCACTGTCACAAAATATTATTGCTGATGGAAAAAGAAGTTTGTTGCTCACTCAAGAAAAATAAATCCTTGACCCTTTACGAGACCTGTGCAGTAGTGACGCCGTTGACTCCTTGTGAAAGTGTGTGGGTGGGAAAATAATCTGTGCTGACTTTTCTGCTGGCTCTGTGAGCTGTGTCAGATGTACACCCTCTCAATAGATGCCTGATAATGCTCAGCTACTCCTCTGCTCACAGCCTGCAAGCCCCTACAGAAACACTGACTGCAAGCCTGGAATTAGAGTCTCCCACTCATTATTTGAGAAGGACGTGCCTTTCACAGCCAAGTGGCCTCTATTTGCTTAGGGGGAAACATGTGCTTATCTCTTATTTATGTGATTTATTTCTTGAGATTAATGCATCAAATTGGCTTGCTCCCAAGCTCTCAGTAAAGTCTTGGTTTTTGTGGGATTGTCCTGAGCCACATGAAGTTTCACTGCCTGTTTTCTGAAACTGAGAGGAGGATTTTTATCTCGATCATAAAGCAGAAATTGGGGGTTTTTCAAATGTAAGGCAGTCAGCATTGTTTTGATCTGCAAGCAAATGATAGCCTTCTTTGAGTTCAAGGAGGGCTATTAAATCAGCCCTGTGGAGATAGAGCAAACAAAACCAGACAGAGCGAAGGAGAGAGGGGGAATGTTCCTATTCACATAGGCACGAAAGCAGGGGAGGCAAGTTAATGATCAGCTCATCTGGGGTGTTTACTTTTGCATGCCACTGGGGTAAACAGAGCCATGTCATCCCTCCAGCCTGCTCTTGTTTATAAATACACAATAACATTTACAGCTGAGCTGGCTGGACTGCCCTGGGTCCTGGCTGGAGAAGCTGGAGGGGTCTCAGCTCCCACTCCTGCATGGGACAAGCACCACTTTTAGGGCTCTTGCTGCAAATCCACCTTCCAGCTCTGTGTTTGTATCTGTTTTTGCTGGCAAGGCACAAGCTCACCTGCCAGTGCAATCCCTTGGAGATGCCCTTCTGTAGATCCTCTGGCAAAATACCTTTCTAACCCGATTCCTATAGATCCTTGGAGCTACCCCTTTGCATTGCTGGGTTCAGAGCAGCCCCATGTCCTAGAGCCCCTGTTGGTGCTTTACAACAGCCTGAGCACATACAGAAACCAGCAGGCTCATCTTCCTGTTAGCCAAACCACCATGATGGCAGTCAGAGTGAGGATTTGAAGTTATTGGTGTTGACTGAAGTTCATAGTTATCCTTCAAAGAAATCACATTTCGTCTAAAACATAAAGTTCTTACAAATGTTATGAAGTTCCTGTGGATGCTACTATTCAGTGAGCTCCAGTGGATGAAGCAGAACAGCAAATACAGGGTGACTAATTCACTGCAGCTGATGACTTACTGCAAAATTTTGTCCTGGATTCATTGATCACCACTTTAGTGTTTAGAAAAAAATAATGATCTCCCATTTTTTTAACGTTCCTGCCCTAGCTCTTGGTACTGACCTGTCGGCACTGGAGGTACAGTGTGCTGAGAGTTTGGAATGTGCCTCCACGATGATGTGTCACGCAGGGTTTGTCTGCACGCAGATTTGCACTGGCTAAAAGACACTGATGAAACTTCCTGTACAGACAGGACTGGTGGCTTAAAGCAAAATTCTTTATGGCTTACTTAAAACCCACTTCCAAACAATCAAAACTGGGCATATTCTTGGCTTATTAGTCTATTCAGGCTTAAGACTAAGTCATAGTGGTAGTCAAATAGGTTTTTCCCAGCTTAAGTGTTGTGTCTGTAGTTTAATCAGTGCAATTCCGTGTGTGTCCTCATATCCATATCACATGCAAAAGTGAATCTACATTATATTTCTATGAATAATGACTGATACTTACTATCATTTGGTTATGTAAATCTGTTGACACATTTCTGCCTGAAATTGCATATAAGGCAAGAAATTCTGCTTCTGTAAATTGTCAGTGTAGTTATTAGGGACTATTCATCCTCATTTTTATTACTAAAACCATAATCCCATAGTGGTGGAAAATAAAACCAAATAAACAGTGGAATAAACTGGGAATAGATTAGTTTACATGGGAATACATGTTTACAGAAAGTTTTTGTTCACAATGACAAATGCATCTCCCCATTTGCATCTGTCCCCCCAAGGGGACTTGCAGAGCCCTTAAGCAAATGAAAAATAGCCAAATGAGCGTTAGTGGGTTGTATGTTTCTGAGGGAGAAACAGCTCTGGGTTGCTTGATGTCCCTGACATATAGAAAACAAGTAATGCCCGAGTTGGAACAAATGTTTGCAAGGATGTTGGCATGGCTGCTGTCCCTTGTCATTGCACTGCTGGCACTTCAGGCTAATATCAAGATCAGCAAAGGATAAAAACTGGGAGAAACGTAATCACCAATTATTATGTAATGAATGTAAAAATGCCAAACTTTGCACAGAACCTTATTCACAACAAATTATTCAACCAGCTGTAATCAAGGTCATTTCAATCTGAAAGCATTTTCTATTGAAATCTACAACAATATTCAGGCCTACCATTCAGTGTTCATTGCCCAACAGCGAGAAAGCCACAATTGCTCTTGTGTGTCAGGATGCCCCAGGGTGGTGGGGCCAGGCCCTGCGAGGATGCACCCACCAGAGCCCTGTCACCCGCTGAGGAAGCCAGCACAGCCTCTTCTTCGGGCATGTCAGACCCAAACGTGACTCACACATTTCCAAAACTGCCATTCCCTTCCGCTGGGGTTTGCTTGGTCCCTTTCCTCCACAGTGGCCTCAGGAGGATGTTCTTCTTGCTCCACAGCTTTAGCCCTTGGGTCCTGAGGTCACTGTGGCTTCATGGACCTCATGCATGGTGGCACCTGTGCCCACAGCACAGGGACCAGCCCCTGGGGTATGGAGCTGGGTGTCAGTGCTGGGACAAGGCAGAACTGTCTCTGCTCTGCTGGAGCTTGGCTGGTTTCTGGGAAATTTGGCTGGGGCTCAAGCTTTTGTGATGGGGGTTTATCCATGCTGCTATCCAAGCCTAAGCTGGAGACAGTGGCTGAGTTTCCAGAGGGACAGCCTGAAGCAAGTACAGGGAAGCTGCTGACAAAGGGTCATGAGTAGAGAGGGGGATGTTCTGAAATGCTTTGCTTGGCACATGGAGGACTGTGCAAGATGGTTTTGTAGTTAAATCTCAGGCCAAGGCCCCCAGAGACTTGAGCTCAGAGCCTCCAAGCAGAGCTCTGCATCCTTGTGCTTGCATTTCCCATCCACACAATGGGACAATGACCCTCCCTCGGCGCCTGGATGCCAGCAGGACAGTCCCCACGGCAGCTGCGACACGGACACACTGCTCTGCTATGAAAGACAGACAAAGACATAAAAAATTCTGGCTATGCTTTCCTAAAAAAATGATGAACCTTTGCTAGATGGACCTAGGGGTTCTCCCTGCAGTAACACCAGAAGTAATTGTGCAAACTGCCCAGTGCAATTTAATTCCTTTTCTGGAATGACTAACACCTCTATTATTCCCATCTGACCACTGCAGACATCCTGCCACACAATTGTGTTAAACTCTGTGGCGAGAAAGATAACCGGGCCTAAAATTAAATCATCCAGCACGTTTTTAATATTAGCACAGGCGAGGAGCGAATTCCTCCCTAGTAGAATTCACCTCTTGGCAAAACCAGCCACTGGTACCTCACCACCAGAAGTGATGTGCTGTGAATTATTTGTCATTTTAGTTTGTGATCTCCTGGCTGGGCAGAGCCTATTCAGTGCAGGGACGTGCCCTGCTGCCACTTCACAGGGTGCTGAAGGAGGTCCCAGCTGGGTCATTGCATTGCGAGATTTATTCATTGAGGACAAGCAGGCTGTGGACACTAAATGTGTGAGCTGATACCCCCATGTGAATAACCTGGTTATTACCAGAGTCTCATGGCATTTTTGCCTCTGGGAGAAAAGACGGCAAGAAAGGCAGCACAGAGCCGCAGCAGGGATATCACAGGCTCCTTTGGCTGCAACAGGATGGCTGCTCTGTTTTCCTTCAAATAGAGTTTTCTGCCAAAAATAACCCTCCGGGGTTTGTCACGGTGTTTTTTTCACAGTGAACTCCAAAAGCAAGTCAGGTTTGGAGGTGCTGAAAGCTCCTTTGCAGGGCCTGGCAGGCAGCCTGGCACTTTGGGGCACTGCTCGCACCCGCTGTCCTGCCCTCCGGCCCCAGCCAGGGGTTTGCTCACTCCAGCAGCGTGAGGAGAAGGACTCAGTTTCAGGGGATGGAGAAATATTGAAATGTGACCCGAAAGTCACTGCAGAGCTGCGGCCATGCGGAGGGATGTGGACTGTCCTCTCAGGCTGTGTCCTGACTGCCGGACCTGTTATCTCGGCATCTCTCACCGGATAAAGCGGCTCGGGGGCTGCAGATGGAGAGCCAGGGCAATGAGGGCTGCCTGCGACACCCGGACCTTTCCCCGCCGGTCCCTGCGGGGATCCCTGCGGCTCTGGGATGGGCAGCAGGGTCTCTCCAGCAAGGCAGAGCAGCCGTGGGGCCCCACACCGCAGCAGCGCACACCACCCGCCGGAGCCCTCGTCCCCCCGGCTTCCCGGTGGGATTTTTGCACGCTTGTGCTCCCTCTGCTGGTCCTCAGCCCGGCGCCGTTCCCGCACCGCTCCCGCACAGATTCCTCTGTGCTCGGCTCTCCCAGCCCTCGTGTTCCCCCCGTTCTCCCCAGGAGCAGCGGTGCCCGAGGCGGGTCTCCGAGCCAGCCTGCAGCGAGGGTCCCGGCGCTGCTGGGACTGCTCCGAGCAGGGCATGCCGGCATCCGGACGGGACCCGCACGTCCCAAATAAAAACTTTAAAACGTGCTCTCGGGAGTGACACTACAAGACATGGCGATGAAGAGGACGCCAAAGACTGGACTGGGGCTGCAGCGGTCACGGTTTTAAATTAAAGTTACACAGAGAGGACACTGGATTTATCAGTCCAGTTTTGTACAAACACACTGGGTAGCTTTTTGCACCAACACTTCCGCACCTGCGCTGTTGGTGTCTCTGCTGTCAGAGGTGACATGTCCTGCTCTGACATTGCACAGGTACAGATGGCCTCCAACCTGCCACCAGCAGAGATAGAGAACACCGGCACAGAGCAAAGGCTGCAGCTCGGCAATGGCCACCAGACACCGGCCTGCTGAAGGGGACAAGAGCACACCGAATTGGGCCAGGACATCGTGCTGCAAGGTCTGGTTTGCAGGCTGTGCTCCAGGAGTGCACGGGGTTCTCCTGCACTTTCTGTCTCAGCATTACTTGCCAGCTTTATTAGAAAGCTGGTTGTTGTTTTAAGGCTGCTTTCTAGCGGTTATTGCCAACGAGGGACAGAGGTGGGGGAGCTACTCTCTGCACGGCGCAAATGGCAGCTGCCAAGACACCTTCTCCAAGGCCCCATAATAACTCGCTTATGGCTCAGGCTGCCTTGTCTCAGCCACATCTCAGAGAGTGACCCAGCACAGGAGGCTGCTGCACAGCCAGCCCTCCCAGCTCAAAGTGCTGTGTCCCCATCCCCATCCCTACCCTGGCAGTGATGTCCAGCTGCCCCACTCACTGCCATGGTGTGGTCATGTTCCTGATGTTCTTGGGATTCAGACAGGAGTTACTGCTTAGCAAAAGAGGAAATACCTGCCCCAAGCAAGCTAAAACTCACTGTGCCCCCGGAGCAACCCAGCATGAAAGGGAGCTCCAAAGCAAGGGGGAAGGAAGAGGATGTAAATTGAACCACAATGAAAAGAATGCTGTTATCCTTTCCACACAGCCTTCTCCTGCCCAGCACCACCACTGCACTCTGGAAGCCACAGTGACCCACTGTGCATTACTGACTGAGGAGGCTGTGCTGGGCACATTCTTCACTCTGGCCTCTGCCACCACCACCCCAAAATCCAGGCAACTCGATGCAGTGTCCAAGTCCAGCCTTCTCTGCGGGCACCAAGCAGCTCCCAACAGTGCATGTTGCTGTTCATGGGGTGCAGACTCAGTATTTGAGAGCTGCTTTCCAGAGCAAACAATAAATCTTTAAAATAAGTGTGGGGTTCTCTGAAAGTCACTGAATTCAATGGCTGAGCCCTGCAACAAAGGCTCTTCCTGAGCGCGGTGGCTCCCTGCCCACCGCGCTCCCGGGGGGACGGCAGAGGAGGCAGAGAGGAGGTGAGTGCTGGCTCCAGTTTGTAAACTGTGACTGCTGGAGAAAACAAAACCTGTACAGAAGTTTCAGTAGGTCTCAATGCCTTTCACTGATGCAGCTGGTTCCCAGGGCTGACCAGCACCATGAGCTGCTGCTTTTCCCCAGCCCCAAGGCACCTGTCTGCCCACGGGGCACTCTGCTGAAGCCCTTTTAGGGGGAGCTGCTGGTGCTTCTGCCAGCACCAGCTGCAAGCGCTGGGTGATGCCCCGCAGACATTTCTCCTCATGCAGAGTTCACAGTTGGTTTCTGCATATCACAGGGCTACTCCCATCTAAATTCACATCCCAAATCCCTTTAGGGTGTCTTGCTGTGCATTGGCACCACTGTCAGGGAACAGCCACCCTTCAGTGCAGGCACCCACCGTGACCCCAAGCAGTGCTGCTAAAAGGAACCAGCTGCTTCTGCATTTTGAAGGTTGGTCCTTGCCTGAGAGGAGGTGAAACTCCACATCTGACTGACTGCTGCAGAGCCATAGAGGACCAAACAGGCATAACTGGTGCTGTACAGCACAGGGCATTCTCCAGGTGAAGCATCATCATTGACCCTTTTACTTTGTACAGACCTTTCAGCAAAATATTTTCTGTAGAAAAATCTCTCATCTTTCAAAACTGATTCCTCTGCTTCCTGAGAGCATTTTTCTGGGTGCAAACAAACAGTTAAACACATGTAGCTGTCTCCCATGTTAATTCTCCTTGTATCATGGACAGCTGATATCCTTTCAGTGCTTGAAACCACAAAGGCAAAGTAAGTGAAAGCACAGAAGAAACAGGGCTCAGATGGTGAAACCTTCCCAACCAGAGGCTGCTAAAATGAAAGAGTAAAAGTTTTCCTGTGGTTGAGAATAGCCCTGTTATCTCTCAGGGAGGCAGCAAACTTTCCGAGGAATAGATAAGTAGGTAACACCAAGTGAGGCAGTCTGGCATAAATGTGCTCGAGGAGAAACTCTACAATATATTGCCATATACTGAGAAACACACATAAGCTCCACTACTCTTGTTAATTCTGCAGCAAAATTATTTTTCCAAATCTTCCCCAAACCAGATGTGGAAATATTTAGCTACCTCTGCACTCCTCCAGGCTCAAGACTGAACTAAGTGTTTTGAAGCAGATGGGAGGCAGAGGGAGATGGAAACCGTGACTGGTTTCAGTGAAACTCATGGATTTCCCAATTCATGGTATCATTTACTGACATCATGAAACTAATTTGGGCTTTTTCTTCTGTCTCTTTACAGTTAGGTATTTCCACCAAGAGGATGAAATTTCTCTTTTTTGCAAACAAAATTGGATTTCTTTCCTGCAAAGAGTACAGAAACATAGATTTTTTTTCCCAGAAGCAAAATGAGACATAATTTTTTTTTTTTTATTAGAATACTTTCTTAGATGTAGTCAGTGCAAAATACTAAAGTAAAAGGCAGCAATAACCTGTCTCACCACCAACTCTCCCAAATCACAAATCAGTCTGCAAAACAAAAGGGAGGTCACCTTGCTTTCCTCCTTGGCTTCCCCCTGTGGGTTGCACAGCCCTTTTCTGCTGGGTTTCTGTGTCTCCTGCCCCCTTGGTGTGTTCCCATGAAGCTGGGACACTCAGGACCACACAATACACGTGTCTGCCAGGGTGATGGGTTTCCTGGGAAGGGCTGAGCTGATCCTGGAAGCTGATGACTGCCATGCAGCCATGGGTCTCCCACCACTCTCCTGGACTGCAGTCAGGGCACAGCAACAGGAGCAAGATACTGTCTATGCCCCCTCTATTAAAAGACACTAATTATGTTTTGCAGTTTTCAGCGCACACTGAAATAAATAACGTTGGGCAAACATAATTGCACACACTTTTTAAGCTGTGCAGCTCTCAGGGTGGATGGGCTGTGCACGGTGTTTGGAAGTACATGTGCATTTCTACAGGGAGCTCTGGTCTGTTCCTTCACCTGGTCCAGTTCCCCCCACCAGCACCATTCCCAGCCAGGCAGGCTTTGGGGCTGGCATGGGGCCTGATCCTACACCCCATCCTGAGGGCAGCCTGGAGGCACTGCTCACTCACTGCCTCTACATCCTCCCCTGTTCCCCCTGAGAGCTTTATCACACCCACTAGACTTGACATTTCATGAAGGAGAAAAATTAATGAAAGACAAGCAGAGAGAAGCACTAATTTAGGAAAAGTACTAATTAGATGTATTCTGGGTGGTCTCATTTTGGCATTCTGCCTTTTGGGCTAGACTGGTTTTGCTGCCGCTTCCCTTTCTCACACTTTTTCTCCTCTCTCACCTTTTCCAGCACCTACATCCATCCCTGCAAGGGATTCCTGTGGCATTGGGCCTTGCTGTCTGGGGGTCACAAGGCACTGCTGGCTGCCCCTTGATTGGGTCAAGGTTTTTCTGCATCTCCCCAGGCTGTTGCCAGGGTGGGTCACACCAAGGCACGGGAAGCCCCAGGGATGACTGCAGCTTTCAAGTGACAATGTGCAGTGATATTGTGAAACACACAAACATACACACACACACACACACACATATAAAAATACTACTTCTTTCCCTACAAATAATGCTAGAGTTTGCATTTTCAATGGCAAGCATAAAGCTCTTAACAGATTTCACTGGAATTGGGCCAGATGTGGCAGCTAAGAGCCCAGTATTCTGTCCAAAAAGACACAATTGTATGTGAATTTGCAAAGCAGTGTGTGGTGCAGTCACTCTCCTTGCAGGCTTTGCCTCCTGCTCACAAAACATCTCTTTGCACCCAGGACAACATCAGAAATACAATTTGAAGACTGTTTTGATGTTGTTTCTGCACTTTGAGTTGCTGAATTAATTCCTGGTTCAAACCAGCAGTTTTATACAGAAAGTCACATCCATGGCTTTAAATTCCAGATTCATCCCCAAAGTCCCCATGCTAGTTGGAGGCACCATGAGATAAAAAGCACTTAAAAGAAAGGAAGATGTGAACAAAGTGATTCCCCCTGAGCTCTGCCAGCATTGATTGTAGGGTAAGAGCAACAACTCTTCATCCTGATCCTCAGAGTGAAAAACACTCTGTTGTACAGCAGGTGCAACTCAAGGTAATTGAGTAATTAAAAAAAACTGAGCAATTTAGGGTAAAAAGCTTGTGTAAACCTATATTGTGCCCTGGCCATATAGAAATTTAATTAATGTATATCCCCAGGAGCAATGCTTGTCTTCCTGTTAAAATTCTGCTAATAGGATGACTGGAGCACAGCCAACTTGCACACCCAGTGCCATGATTTCCTTCCCCCACTGGAACACAGCACAAGCAGCTGGGATCAGCACAAAATGGTTATCCCAGCTCAAAAATGCTTTATTAGAAAGCAACACTTCTCTTCAGAAAAATATCTGTTTCCAGGAGTGTCATCAACAAAACCTAAGATTTTCAAAAGCAACCAAAATCTCTGTGGGAGCTGGGTCCCTCAAAAGCCCCCTGAGATAAACTTCTCCTATGTGGGGGTCCAAGAGCCACCAAAGCAAGTGGTTGTGGGCTGGAGGGCCATAGTCCTGCATGACACTTCCCAAAGCCCTTCCATTCCATCCCATCCCAGGCTGGGAAACCAGGGAAACCAGTAGGCAGAGAGTTTGGGACTGGTGTGCTGGGCTCTCTCCACCATTTGGAATCTGTCCTGCACAAGCCCAGCTCGTCCCTCTCAGCCCATCTCACAACTTCACTGCTTCACTGGGTTTTCTCTGGACTATTCTAGGAGCTAGCCTTTAGGAATGAATACATCTTCCAGGTAAAAAAGCCAGGAGACAGACTGTCTTTCCTAGGAGGAGGGCCAAGGGCATCAAAAGACAACCACTAACCTACCATTTCAGACTCCTTGCATGTCTAAGGGGTTCCTCCTGGGGCTATTGCCTTGAATTGTACAAAATGGCTCTTGGACAGTATAATTTAAGACTGTGTGTCATATGGCAGAGGTCCATGGGATGGTCATGGAGCACAATACATAAAATGTTCAGCTAGAAATATCAGTTTTCCTACAGTATCAGCATAACAATAACTTTTGCAACCGTCTGATGTTGGGACTGGTTTGTATTGCAAATGTCCTTGTCTAATCTACAGCTCTGTATTAAATAACACATTATCCTATCATGACATTTGGCTTTGCCAAGAGAACACAATATTTATATGTACATGCCCACAGCACTGCATTTCTGACAGAATACCATATCAATGACAAATTGCAGGTTTGGTAACATAAATCAGAAAAAGTTTTGAGCATGCTGGCTTTGGGGAAGTCAGAGGAGTTTGTTTAGATACAGAACAATTGCAGGAACAGGCAAAATTATTGTGTGCTGATAAATATTGATCTTCAAAACTGTAAACACTTTTGCATGCAGAAGCTGGAGAGCTGCTGTAACAGATAATTTCTCAATGTTATTTCAAATCAAAATGCAAAAATTGCTTTCAAGATGTGAGCAGCTCTTCACTTATGAGTTGGGACATCTCCTGCTGATGGCATTTGCTCAAGAATAGGGTCAGCAGGCATCTCCACAGCCAGCAGGCTGGTGGTCATCTCACAAAGGCAACATTCTGCCAGAGAGAACAAAGTGGGAAGTGCTTCAGCCCTTTCTCGAGTGACCTTGATGTGTAACTTCCCTCCCACCCCTTCAAGCTCTGCTTTTTGTATCCTGCCTCTGTCTCCTCTCAGGCTCCATGGGAAAACCTGTGCAGCGATTTTGGGATGTGATTCTGCAGCAGCATCTTCTCCCCTGCCCTTCTTTCCGTGCATCCATGGGGAGAGCCCACAGAAGGGCCAGGAATACACAGGGAAATGGGTCTGAGCTGATCCCAGGCTCTGAACAGCCAGGTCACAGCAGCAGTGCCAAGGGCTTGCCTGGGACAGGCTGGAGTATCTCACTCTTCCCTGCCCTGAATTTAGTCAGAATGTTTTACAGGCAGTTTTCTATCGAGATGTTGGCCATGCTATCAACCCGCCCCCTCCCCTGCACATAATCAAAATATTTTGATAACCGAAAAATGTCAGGCAATACAGCAAATTTTGCAGTAAATAAATACAGCAAATAACTGCAAAGGCAAGGAGGGGAGGACTGGTGAGCTGGTGACTCTGCTGAAAGTTTCCATCTCCAAACAACAAAAAGATCCTTTAAAATTAGTGTTTCAATAGAAAACCAGATATTTCCTACAAAAATAACCCCCCTCTAGTGAAGGAAAGGAGGCTGATGGTAGGGAATGTCATGCTGCTGGTTCGAGAGCAGAGCACAGGCCCCGGTGCAGCCGCGTGTGGGCCCGGCAAGGCCCAGCCACTCCTCGTGCCAGACAAGGAGTGAGGGCAAACAGGCCCTCAGTGAGATCCTCAACACACACCAGAGATGTGTGACAAATCTGTGACAAGGCTGTGCTGGCAGGCAGGATGGTGGGCAGTGAAATCCCTGTCCAGACAGAGCTCTGGGCACTCTTTGAGCCAAGGGAAGGTGGGAGATGCTGCCAAAAACCCATCGGCATGGCCACCACACCCATTTTCCACACTGCAGAGTGGCCGAGGTGGCTGCAAGCACTGAGGGTACCCAGGAAGCCAAGCTGGGACTGTCACACCACACACAGAGCTGGGGGAACTGCAGAACACCAGGGCTGGAGAACAAGGGCAGATGAAGGAGATGTGGAAAGAAACCAAGCGCTAACCTGCTGCTCAGTCTGGTCACAAGGGACTGAAAGGCTGCAGGAAGGGTTAGTGCAGAAGTCAGAGCTCAGGATGGGCAGTTTACTGTGCTGGAGGAAATACAATGAATAAAAGACCCTGGTCCCCATTCTGCACACCAGGAGCCCTGTTGTGTTCATTGGGAAACACAAAGTGCTGTGGCCATGTGTACCCACACCTGGTGCTTTCCACTGTCCCAGGCACCCCAGGCCACCCACCTGCACTCCCAGTTCCCTACCCAGCCTCTGCAGACACAGGGACCCCTGTTCCCATGCTAAACCCAGTGTTAGGATGCAGCTAAGGGCTGGCCAGACACTCCTCCAGAAGCAGCACAGTTTATTAGCCCAGTAGCAGTGAAGTTTCCAGGCTGGGCAGGATGCTCCGGCAGCGAGGCGGGTGGGGACTGGGGGCTGCGCAAGGCTCTTGCTGCAACAGGAAAGCAAGGGCAGCACAGCTCTCAGACACCAGGGGCTGCTTTTGAAGAGCTGTTTCTCTTCAGCTGTTTGTCCCCTCCTATGTCACTTGTCCCGCCAACAGCCCTCCTCAAAGTGCACATAACCTCCAAGCTTTTTATTTATTCTCTTTGCACTTGCAGAAGCAGATGCAAGCCCAGCATTTGGGCTGGTGCTGGGCAAACAGAATTGGTCTCCTCAAAGAGTTTCCTGCCTTTACCACCAGCCTGCAGCACGGAAGGAGTGGCCACAGCTCACCCCTGTGACAGGGAACAGAAGCATCTCAGCAGGCCACATTTCAGATGTGTGGTGTGGGATGTTTATTTTTTTAACCAGTTCCATGGCTGCCACCTTTGCAAGGGCATCACATTCTGAGCATCTGACAAGCCCAGCCTGGCTGGGTGTCTGTATCCTGAGGCAGGGGAGAGCCAGGGGGCCTCAGAGCATCTCCACATTCCCTGGAGTGCAATGGTGATGCCCTGAGTGCCAGGGGACAATGACAAACAGGACCCAGGCAGGGCCCCCACAGGTGTGCCCATGGGAGGGCAAGCAGCAAACAGCTCTGCTGGGGTATTTTGGGCTTTTTGCTTTCAGCCCAGTGATCCGTGGGGCGCATCTCTGCTTGGCAGCAGCAACCGTACAGCATCCATCTGCAAAAATACCCCAGCAAACAGAATCCCTCGCCCTCCCCCCGGTCTCTGTGAGCAGCATTCATTCCTTGCTCGCGCTGTAGATCCGGCATGCCGAGTCCTTTCTCCCCAAGAGTATTCTCCCTTTACAAAGCAAGATCATAAAGCAGTGACATAATCCAAGCTTGGCAAACACTTTTGCTGATGTTAAGCCAGTGCCTTTCGTGGTTCTCACTGCAGCTTTTGAGGCCATGATATACACGGCACAACCAGCTGATTAAATGTGCAGGAGCCTCCCAAGATACCATTTCATCCGAAACGCTGACATTTATATTTGACTTCCAATAAGTGTGGGGTGCTTTTTTTTTATTTTTATTTTTAATTAGTTCTCACAAGGGTGGGAGTCAGACGCAGCTACACAATGAAGTTCTCCATAGAATAGGTATGATTCAACCAGATGACTCCTGGCCAGACTTCCTAACCCATCTACCTTGCAGCAGAGCCTTAAAGCCAAATTAATTAGAGGCCACCCACAAGTTGATGTGATTCTGTGTAGGTGAATCTCTTTGCCCATTCATTCCCTAACACATCTGCTGAGATCTCAACATTCATGCTAAGGGTGAGTGGGAGGGCTCTGGTGCTAAATAAATGACTCGATTAGTTTCGTTTTGGCACCAAGACTTAGCCAGCCAGTGGGGCCGAGTAGTAAACAATAGTAATGTGGAAAAAAAGTTTAAGAAAAAAAAAAGCAGCATATATGATGCCTCAATGAAGAGGTGTGATTGTTGGCAAAATGCGTCCCATTTGAGTTTATGGGATGTACAGAGTCTTTTTATTAGGGATACTTTTTGCTATTAGTGTAATAAAAAAGGACCAATTGTTTCTGCCATCTGAGAAAACTCTTGGTGGAACAGGCAGAAATCCAGGAATAATTAAGAAAATAATAGTGCACACCCAACAAGAAAAACAGTATTTGTTTAAAGATGAAGTCCCTCTAGAATACTTGGTAGTGATTGCATTTCTTTCAAAAGAGGGGGAAAAACCCTTCTAAACGAAAAGCAGCAGCCATCAGCTCATCTCTAAGATCTCGAGTGGAAAAAGCGTGGGGCTGTAATCCCCCTTAGTGGTGAGGCTTTTTCCGTTTTCATCACTCTTATCAGCCTTTGCAAGTTGCAAAATAAAAGTGTTTTGCCCCTACATGTTTCCATCAGAGGATCAGAAGCACTTCACAAAGCAGAATTAATTGAGCTTCACTGCTCACCTGTGAGAACAGAGCAATTATTTAGCAACAGGATTTGGGGTTTTTTTTGCTCTTTGGGGTGGGGGTAGAAATAAAAACTGCAGGAATAATTCAAATCCACCAGGCCAACAAGAGACTTGGTAGCTTTAACCACTTCCAATGGCGAGAGTGACAAACCTGCAAGTTTCTGACCACCAGATCTGCGTTCTCCTTTTGGAAGGGAACATTTTGCCTCAGCATCACTTTTCCCAGGCCTCAGCTTGCCAGGCTCCCCACCGGCACAAACCACCATTCTCCCGAGTTCTGACTCCTCACATTTGAAAGTCACTGGAAAACCATGTCTCCAAACATCCTCCCTGCGAGCGTGTCGTGGTGCAGTCGCACACCCAGGATGTGCACTGTGGGTTCCGAAACCCTGCTCCCATTGCTCCTGTGTGACTCCAGGCAGCTCATAAGGCTGCGCCGGCTGGATGTGGGAAAGTCTGCAGGTCGGAGAAACGCAGACTGAGAATTAGTGTTTGTGGAGAACTTAGTATCACAGTAATGGGGGAAAAAAGAGAACGATCTTAAGTCTCACTCTGATGTCGTGTGAGTGCATGGACAGAGCCGCACACTGAGTAACAAGACTGTTACCCAAGGAGGGCTGGAAAAGCAACATCCCTTTTCAGTCTGGGTTATAACAGGCCATAAACCCCCGACGGAAAAGGCAGCGGAACGAACCGGTTCGCACGAAGGGCGAAGTTGAGCTTCCCCACCGCTCCCGTGCAGCTCTCGTGTTTTACACACATCTGTTTACTCTTTCCCTAATTGAGGTTCTTTCTCTGCACGCGGCTTTCGGCGGCTGCAGGGTCGCGGCGGTCCCGGCTCACGGCCCCGGTCCGGGGGCAGGTGGATCCTGTCCCCGGCGCTCGTGGCCCCGCAGCCCCGGCAGCCCGGGGAGCTCCGCAGCCCGGGGAGCCCGAGGAGCCCCGCAGCCCCGGGAGCCCCGCA
>NC_031772.1:6985017-7051081 GCF_001522545.3 Parus major
TTTTTTTTTTTTTCCCATTTCCCTCTTTTTTTAAAGCGAACGCGGGGGGACCCGCGGGCTGCCGGCCCGGCGCGGAGTCTGCGCGCCCCCGCACGTAAAAAATAGTTTTATATATTTTTTAAAAAAAATACTAGTATCACCAAAGAATAATTCGCCGAAATAATTTAAAATCTTAAAGAAAATCCAATTGGCAGCCAGTTTTTGCTTTTTTTCTCCTTTTCCCCCTCGCTGGTTGCTCGCTTTGTACAGGAAATTTGAATATCCTGGCAAGAGCCAGCTTCCCAGGGCAGCCTCGCAGTGCTCTGGGAGCTGCAGTGATGGAGCAACATGCACAGCACTGGGACTTTTCCCTTTCTAATTGATCCTACATAGAATATTTTTCCTGTATATGCATCAGGTATATAAAGACAATTTTTTTATGTTTGGATAGTGAGTTTTCCAAGGTTAAGTCATTAATTGCTCACCCCAAAAAACAGGAATTTTGTTTATGTGTCTTATGCGTGTTAAGTGTAGGTGAGGGACTATCTGCCAAGTTTCATCATCTTCTATTCTGAAGAAATCCAAAGAACTCACCGGCAACTGCTAAAGTCTGTATTTAGTTAATCGACTTTGGTGGGAAATACATTAAAACTGAGCTGCTAATGCACTAGACGTTAAAGAAATAGAAGAGGGAAGCTTTAAGTAATGCTTCAGGCAAACTGACCCAAATCGAAAAAGGGGAAAAAAAAAAGTCAGTGTGCCTGTTATGTTTTGAATTATTATCTGACCAAAAAAGAAATGGGTTTTTTGTTTGTTTTTTTCCTGTTCTTAACAAATAAACTTTATAGGAACCGGGCTTCCAGATCTGACCCTTGTTTAACTGGATGAGATGACAATGCTAAAACTTGGAAGTAACAAAAAGCATCATACTTTTCTTCTCCTCAGCAGTGTTGAGAAAAAGCTGTGGATCCTGGAATTTTACAGTGGATTTTACTGGTTTTCTGGAGTGCTGTAAGTTGAAGTCTTGTCCCGCAGGCCTTTCCGAGCGCCAGTAGCTCCCCGTCCCACTAACACCCCCGCCTTGGTAAACACAGCTGATCCTGCTGGTAACAGTGTTGGGCTCGAGTTTCACATCGAGTGAAGTTAACGAATTCATTTTTTGCGTTATTTGAATCTGCCCTTTGTAGCTGCAGTTTGGTTTCGGGTGTTCGGCCCCACCTAAGAGCGCATCGATGGCGTGTGGTTTAGCGCGGGGAAGGTGCGCCGTGCTGCGAGGAAAACGTGCTGGGTTTATACGAACCGTGTGCTGCCTCCCTGACCCTTTTACGGGCAAATTAGTGAGGGGAAAAAAAAGAAAAAAATTATTTTTGATGAAGCGCGTGAGGAACGACCTGCTCTCACATGGCTTCGGCAAGAACAGGGAGGAAATACTATTTCTGTGTTAATTTTGTGCCCCCAGGAGCGAGTCCTGGCTGGGCAGAGCAGCGATTTGGGGTGATGGGGAGATGCGCTGTGGGTGCCACGCAAATGAAAGTAACTCGGCTGTGTGCGGTTCCCACGTCCGACTGCTCGGCTCCTTCACAGCCCCTTCTCCTCCCGCAGCCCTTGCTCGCCTTCCGCAGCTCTGCGAGGCAATTCCTGCCGGGAGCGCGGAGCTGGAGCCATGTGGTGGCTGTCGATCAAGCGCCGGGTCTGATCCCAGCTATTGGCCACATCTGTAAATATTCGGACGTGACTTTTGGTTAAACCTCATTGTTCAAAAGGAGGCAGCGACGAAAGTGTTGGGATTTTTTCAGAGCCAGGCAGATGTGAAGTGTTCTGGTGGTGTTACTCACACCCTTATTTTCGTTTTGTCACCATAATTTTGCCTCGCTAATGAGCGCCCTGGACCTTCAGCTGTAATGAGATGATTTACTTTGGCCTTTTTGTAAAATAATAAGTGCCTTTTTATTTTTCCCAATTGTTTCGAATGAGAACAATGACTTCAGGATTTGTTTGTGCATGTCTCCTAGAAAACTGTTGGGATAGCAGAGCTGGGGATTTTATTCCTATTTTTTTTCCTATATATAGGAAATGCTTAATATTTACTTGTCTGAGCTCACCTAACCCTGAAGTGTGTGGGTCAGTAAAGGCTCTGTATGCAAATCTGTCCTGTCATGGACTCCTGTATTTATTTCCTTTCCTTTCCCATGGTGCTCCTTCTCACATTTTTTACCTTCTCTTTTTTTTCTGGTTAGTGTCAGTGGGGAGAGATGAGGTTGTATTTTAAGAGAATCCAGTATTTCAGAGGGAATTTGTTACGGTTTTGTGTGTGTGATTGGAGCAGGGGGGTGTTTTCTATTTAATTGCCCAATATACTTTGGCAAGCAGAAGTTGCATTGTTTTGTGAATTGCATTAATGGTTTTCTGCATGTTCAAATTCCCCAGTTATTTGGGGGATTTAATTAAACATCTGTAGGTGGCTGGCTTACGTAGATGACAGGTAGAAGTTTCTATTTCTAGAAAGACTGGTGCACACACTGCGGGCGTGGAGCTTTTGGCAGCAGAAGGGCTGTTGCAGTGCTTTTGCCTTGAGATAGAGCTTTTGGGGCAGTTCTTCTCATGTTTGGGGCTACCAGGAAGCAGGACACCCCTGTTCCTGGCTGTAGCAGGGTGCTGCTTGGAAGTTTAAGGTGCTTCTGGGATGCTGCTTCTACCTGACAGTGAGAGAGGGCACTTGTGGTGCCACCACAAAAGCATCAACCCCCAAACAGCCTCTCTGCATCTTACCTCCTGTCCTAGGCCTGGTTTATCACCTAAACCAGCATAATTAAGATGTTTCCTTTGCTTCTGGTCTGCCAGGACCGGTGGAGTTGTTCTTGCAGCTGCTTCAGAGAGGAAGGTGCTGGCCATGGTTGTGCTCAATGGCTTTCCCACCTGCCCAGAGCTTCCCCTGTTTTTTCTGGCTCATCCCTCCTTGCTGTACAGCACCTGGGTTATGATTTGGGGTTACCAGTGTGCCTTGGGTGCCACTGACCAGAGTCACACTGAGCCAGTGGTGTCAGTAGCCCCAGCTGCAGGCATGGGGAGGATGGAGAGAGGAGGGATATGGTTACTCTGCTGCACAGTCTGCCCTATCTGGAGCTGAAAACTTGATTTATTTTTTTCTTCTCCAATTTTAAAAATACTTGCACCTGTCTGTGTGTGCCTTGGAAGTGGGGGACCTGCTCAACAGCCCTGGTCCTCCTTCCTGGAGTTGCCCCTCTCTGCCAGCACCTCTCAAACCCTTTCTGTTGTTGCTTTGTAGCTCCTACTGAAGCAGTGATCTGATTGTGTCCAGAGGGTCTGTGCAGGAGCTGATGTGCCTGTGTTCAGAGGTGAGTTGGGAAGGTAAGCTCATGTCCCACCTCCTCCAAAATACCTGCAGCATCTGCATCCCTCTGGGTAAATGCAGCTCCCTCTGACCCTTCCTGGGCACTGCAGGTAATACCTTGGAGATTTTCAGGTGAACTCAAATTTCCCTGTTCATCTGCCAATTTTTGATTTAAAGTTGGGTTTCCAAAGCACAAAGTAAGTGTGAAAGAAGCTGAAGTGAGAGGTGGGATAATTCAAACATGGAACTATCTATTGCATAAAATATTGATGCTGTCATGTCATAAATGTGCCTATTTTCTCAGGTAGTTACTTCACTGCCTATCCCACATTTCCAGTTACCCAATACTTGGTGTGACTGTTGATTTTCCCTCTCTGCTGGAGACTGGTGGAAGTGTATTGGACCCTTGCTTTGAAAAGTCCTCCTTACTGAAGAGAGATCTTGCCCTTGTTGTTGAACTAGGCAAAAGTCTGGTTTATTTAAATGTAAAAACATTAATTAAAATGTCAACCTCAAGCACCATCAAAATGGATTCTAAAGCTGAATATGTTTGCTGTTGCTTTTTTCTTTCGGATTCATTTGAAGAGATGAAAGAAATAAGATTGCACAGGTACAGTCAAGTAAAACATTGTTACAGAAGTAATTAATGGTAATATTATGTGGGGGGTTGTTTTGATTTAGTTCATACAGGTGTAACACTGGGTATGTGTTTCCTTTGCAGCAAGTAGCAGCTGCTCTTTAGGGAGTTGTCTGGTGCTCTCAGTGTTGAGGACACTGAAGTGGTGAAAATACACTGCTTTTTTGTTGAAAAATATTTGATTTCAGTTTTAAAATCACTTGGCATGGGTCACAAGAGCTTTTGAAATCCCTATTTTCAAGTTTCCTAAAGAAGCAGGGACTCGGTGGCACGTTGGGCGCAAGGGGATGGCACAAGAATTCAAATCCAAGGCGTCATTTCTGACATTGTTCAGGTTTTTTTGTGATGCTGCTTTTTAAGAAAATGAATTGAAGGAAGTTGTCACATAACGGGAGGGGGGGGAGGTTGAAAGGAAATACAAAAAATATCAGTCTGTTTGCATGGCTCCTGTGCAGCCCAGGCAGGCTGGTGTGTAAGTGCCACTGGCAGCTGCCTTCTGCAGGGCTGCAGCCCCTCCCTGCCCTGCTCTGGTGCTTTCTGCTCTGCTACAGGCAGGAAATGTGATGAAGTTCCAGAGATCTTTAGTTTCTGGTCATATAAGGTTTGTCCATTCACATGGTAAATAAGCATCATTTAATCTTTTTAAAAATAAGGAGTTTTTTACATATCTCAAAAGTCAAATTGAGCTGAGTAAAGGTATTTTAAGGAAAATTTAACAGGTTTCAACTGTTGGAATCTAGATTTATTTATCAGAAATACCAGAAATTGTGACTTTTGGAAAATCCTTGATGTTCAGCATCACCTAGGAGGAAAGTACAAGGTAATATTTCCCCACACACCAGTTGGAAGAGCTGGGAAGTTCTACAAGCTCTTCACAGTAGCAAAAGCAACTACTAAGTGTGATTTGGGGCTGGGGGGAACAGTTAATTTCTGACCTTGTTTCTGAAACTGGTTTCTTTGCACTGTATAACTGCTTGTTCTCTTATAGTTACAGACTGTCTGATAGCACCTGTGAAGAAAAGAAACCTTGTCCTGTGGTGGTAATGCATGCATGTTAAATGTCTTCATTGTAGAGTGTTCTTCAGTACTTTATATCATGGTTTAAAAAAAAATTACATATATATATATATTCAAAATACCATTTGGAATGTCAACATTCAGTGGGCTTTGAGGAGATGTAGCAGCACATCATGGTTTGTAGGGACAAGGAGATACAGACCATTCTGGGCTGCCTCATTACCTCAAGGATAAGACAAGAAAGTGAGCTTCTGGTTATCATAGATGTGGAAGCTAACACATTCCCATGTATCTCGTTAGTTCAGGTATGTGTAGACACGTTCTCTTGGTGCTTGTACTGTGCACATCCTTTGCAGCTACAGATACATCCCTGTGAGCTCGTGTGTCTGCAGGCAGGAAGGACTTGTAGCTCCTTTTTGTTCTCCAACATGGGCATGACCACATCCTATACTACATCAGCTATTGCTCTTGGGTCCTTTCCCTGGCAGAGGATTGGCCAAGGGCCCTTGCCCTGTGTTTGGGGCAGAGAGGGGGGTCTGGAGGCCGTGGAGAGCTGTCAGCAGTGCTCTAGCAGCACGTAAATACTGGAGTTTGGGATTTCCTGTTGCTCTCCAGTATTGCATTGCTGCTTTAGTGAGGCTGGAAATCGGTCCCTGCCGCACAAGCCGGGGCTCTGGCTCTTGGGGTCCCTCCGTGGCACCCCCACGGTGCTTCCCACACTGCCGGGGGCTCCAGGCTCCCACCCCAATAAACCACTGCGGAGGCAGCAAACAACGAGGGCTTGGTGTCGTGAATGGGGAAGGGGCTGCACCCAGCACTGCCCCAGGGTACCAGGGGTGGAGGGAGCAGGGAGCACTTCCCGCTGTCCAGGAGATGGTGATGAGCTCTGCTCTGGGCTCTGGGGGGAGGGAGGACCTGGGGCTGCACAGGGGCAGTGGTGGACCCTGGGTGTGACCTATTCAGAGCCTGGGGAGGGGGTGTGGGGGACATTGGGGGGTGCAAGGGCTGGTGGGGACCAGAGTCCACCAGAGCTTCAGCTGGGTGAGAGGGAAAGACACTCATTTGTGCCTGGGGTGCTCCTGGGGAAGCCCTGCTGAAGGAGCCATCATCCTTCCCCAAATTTCTGCAGCTGCCCCCGCCTGTGTCAGGACACCCCAGCTCTGGTACAGCTGGCATAGGGGGCCTGCCAGTGGCAGCATCTGGCACCACTTGGGCCATGGTGGAAAGAGTTTGGACCATCTGAGGATTTGCTTGGAGACCCACCACTCCTCCAGAGCTATCCCAGCCCCATGGTGGAAGGTTTTTCTGTAATATTGCACCACTTTGAGGCTTCCAAACCCTGCTGGAATAGACACGAGGGCCACGGAGATCAGGGACGCTGCTGGGAAGGGCTGGGGTGGTGCCTGCCTGGTCAAGATTCATCTGCTATGGTGTGAATGAGCTTGTCGGTCCTGCCAGTGATTGTGCATCATTAACAGCCCCGATCCAGCAGCCTCCTGGTGGTTGTGAATTCCAGAACAGTTGTTTATTTTTCAGCTATTTTCAGGAATTCCTACATTACAGCCAATAGTTGTAGGGTAGGGGGAAATCCTCTTGCTGATTTACAGCTGCACTCGTGTTCCTGCTCTGTGCAGGGAGTGTCAGCACTGTCGGAACATCAGCACAGGCACCCCTGGAACACCAATGTCCCTGACCTGGGGCAGTGCAAGGGGGGTGTGAGTGGGGAGGAGCAGCTTTTAAGAGCCTTTGCTCTCAGAAGGGACAATCTCTCAATGTTTGGGTGCACAATTGGTGCATTCTAAACCAGATGCTGGTATTCCACTTGTTTCTGTAGAATGGTTCATTCCCACTCAACGAGTTAAGTCATTAATTGCCATGTACCACACTGCTTTCCCTCAGGAAAATAACTTGGTGAATTACTTGGTCAACAAATTGGTCAATAAAGTTGGTAATTGTACATTTATATTAATTTTGCACCAGTTTTTTTTAAGGAATGTTTCTACTGATATTTATAGGTGGAATATAAGATTTAAAATTGCTTTTACTTTTTTGGGGCCATTTCTGTTGTGGTCAGTTTGATTTTTCTCAGCTAGAAAAACACATTTTCACTGTGTTCACAAACTGAAGACTCCTGCTAA
Source organism: Parus major (assembly GCF_001522545.3). Lineage (NCBI taxonomy): Eukaryota > Metazoa > Chordata > Aves > Passeriformes > Paridae > Parus > Parus major. Next base: position 6,992,141 of record NC_031772.1, read on the forward strand.
AACTGCTTTCAGGCGTCAGTCTCCTGCAGGATCAAAATGGGAATGATGGGAGAGTAAAAGCACTGCAGAGTCTGCGGGGCAGCAGACACAAATAAAATACAGAGGCTAAATGAAGGCAATAGGATCCCAGGGAAATGCACCCCTGGAGGTGGCTGTGCAGGGCAGCACAGGCTGTGGCAGTGATGGATGTGCCAGAACTGGGGCACGGGGGTGTCAGGAGCGAGGACTGAGGGTGCAGGATGGGGCTCCTGCCTGGCTCCCAGCACCTTGAGTGTCCCCACAGATACTTCAGGATATTGCTAATGATTAATACAGAAAGTCCAGGGGGCAGGGGAGGCAGACATCCAGCTGTGCCTTTCTGAGAAGCTAGGGAAGCGCCTATCCTTTTTTTTCCTGAGATGTAGAAGTTTGCCTTTGACACAAGTGCAAGTTGACTTCCATAATACATTTGAGCACAAACCACTTAGAAAAAAAAACCACTAAATGCCTTTGCTGAGCATCCCTGGACTGACCAGTGCCCCTCAGACCCACACTGCAATGCTTTGAGGCATCTGCAGAGGAGTAGCAGCACAGGCAAAGGAGCCTGGGTAAACTCTGTCTAGGATAAAGCAAGATGTGATTTTTTTGTTTAAATGTGAAATTTGCTGCATCAGGAATGCATGTGACCACTGTAGGGGAAGAGTCTTTGAGTTCCCTCAGTAGTTTTTGCTGTGATTTTATAAACAACTTGGAAGGCAGCAGTTCCCTGTGGTGGGTAAATACGTGCTGCACATCGTCACAGCACTGCATGGCTGCTGGGCTTAGAGGGCAGTCATTAAACAAGTCTCTAATTCCCATGTTTCTACACCAATCTTTTTTTTTTTTAATTTACACCAGACCAAAATTCTCCCACTTACTAAGACTGAGGTTATGTTGCTCTGCTCACAGTACCGTGTACCTCCATTAGAGGTGGTGTGGGAGTCAAACGAGGTGTTGCAGATTCCTGTAAACGCTGGAAAAGCAGCCCAAAAAGCCACCTTATCTACCTTCAGCGTTTTTGTTCATCTCCTTTGATGCAGAAGGAATTTTTGGCAAAGGTTGGCAGCTCATTGTGGTATCCAGCATTATCTTGCTTTTCCTGCACTTCTTGCCCACCCACCTCATCTGCTTTTCCCCAGCTCACATCCAGCGTGCTCGGAGCTGGGACTGCCTTTGGCAGGTGTTAGTGCAGTGCACAACAGCCACTCCCAGTGCCTGATGTTAATGACTTCAGGTCCTGCCCTGTGCACTACAGAGACCTTTCATGTGTCTCATTCTCTCTTTGTGGGGTAGCAGACCCTGGCTCGGTACCCAGCTGTGCAGCTGCCCCCAGCGCAAAGCTGCACAAAGAAAAAAAAATCTTGGGTTAAATTAGATGTGGCAGATATCAGCCACATGGCAAAACAGAAGCCAGCTCACCTCTCCCATGAGGGTTTGCTAAAGTGACAATGATGACCAGTGCAAACGATGGCTCTGACACCCTCATGACACAGTGGTTCTTGACAACAAACTCACCAAATGGAAGAAAAACACAAATTCAAGTGTTTTATTTTCTGATGCAAAATGTTGCTCTCCACAATTTCTCATGTAAACCCATCCTTGTGGCTGTTCAAGTAACAGGATACTGAAGTTTACTCAAACCATGATTAAAGCAGAGCATATATTCATTTATAAACTGTCCAGGGTGAGTTCTCATACCATATAGTCGGTAAGAGAAAATAGCTTCCCCCTCATACTGAAATAAATCATTTGGGTGTGCAGGACTGATGTGCCAGGCAAGGTCTGATGGCTTGGGAGGGGACTGGAGGTGTGGAAGATGCAGCTCATCAAGGAGGGAATTGTGATTGTGCTATACTAGAAAGCACAGGGTGTTTTCTTTGTGGAGTTTACACCACAGAAGATATTTCTACCCCATATTTTGTATTCTCTGCTGCAGGATATTTTGGGCTTTGTGAATGGAGGAGAAAAATTTGTCACGAAAAGAAACGGGAGGAAAGATCTGATAAAGGCACATCAGTGAACATTTGGAAGCTCACACACACACACACACACACACCCCATTACCCTGCTCCTCCCTGCCTTAGGGTTGGCTTAGTCACGTCCCAGTTCCTCAGATGGGAAACAGGCAAGTGGAGCATCAGCACCGCAGCTCTGGCGTTTCCCGGATGCGCAGGAAAGGCAGCGCGTTCTGTCGGTCCCAGGCAGTCTGTTCCTGGGAGAAGGATTCTATCCCTCTCCAACCCGCGGGACAAAGCCAAACCAAGCCCTTCGTGTTCCTGCCAGCCCTGCCCCAGCTGCCCGCAGCCCCGCGCTGGCCGAGCTCCCAGGACGGAATTCCCTGCGGATGCGGGGGCTCCAGGGGCAAAGCCAGCCCCACAGCGCCATCCACACCCCTTCCCTCGGGCAGAATCCACGGGGGACACGGGGCTTTCCGTGGCCGGGCTGGAACAGGCGAACTAAACAAGGTTATTTCACTGCCACGGGTAGCAGAATATCGTGGGAAAAGTACGTTTTGCTTAAGTCTCCAAAAAACAACTCTGTAGCATGCCCGCTGGTGCTGCTGAGATTTCAGGATTATAAATTGGGCTCAGATGAGCTACCCAAGAAGCCACCTAAGAGAGCTGGGGCTGGAGCTGGAAATAGCTGATTCCTTATTTATACAGACAGACAGGATCTACTGGGGTATTTTCCTGATTGTGAAGGGCTGGGGTGGGGAATCACAACTTCTGAGAGGACACTGGGAATCCCCTCACACAGCCCTAATGCCCAAAGCTGTATCCTACAGGTTCCGTGATTTGCTACAGTTCACCTGGAGATATGCAGGAGACACACGAACGTTGGTTCCCTTCTGGTTACAGTGGGGACAAAATAAAGATGCCACTAATAATAATTGTTAGACAGACACCAGCCTCTTCCTGGAGCAGGTTAATCTACCTGCACCTTGGTTTATTCACCATCACTGGCCTGTCTCTCCTACCTGGCTCCACAAGGATTTCCACCTCCCAAGATGAAGTTTCAAATCATCAGTTGGTGTTTGACTGGAGCAGAGCCCCCACACAGAAGGGCATTTGCAGCCACTCAAACGCATCCCCAACACAGACCCTGCACCAGGCTTTCATCACCTGGCAGTTACCAGCACCATCCCTCTCTCAACTTCTCTAGGGATGAAAACCCTCACAGCCAGTTCTTGGATTGTGCTGAATCTCTGTGCTTTTCTGGCCCTACCCTCTTCACCTTGGTGCCTGCAGTACCGTGAGCTCACTGGGTACTGGCATCTGTACAGAGCTGCAAGTGTTTTCCCTGTCAGAATACTCATCAAACTACATCTGCTTGAGTAATTAAATACTAGAACAATTAAAAAAAAAGAAAGAAAAAACCAGACCACAGTGTCTCGGCTTATGAAGGTGCTTGCCAAGAGTGGAGATCTGATCTTGCAAGGTGCAACCTGCTGCACAGGAATGAAAGGCAGACACTGGGCAGGGCAGACAGTCCTTTAATGACTCCTAACCAGCCTCGTGTAAGCACTGTCAGCTCCTCGCTGCTGGATTAGCTCCTGCTTGACAGGATTGTCGCAGCATAAGAGACAATGAAACACCACCATTTAATCAGTCAGGATATACAATTACAAGGCAGCTCAAAGATCCTTATATGCCTCAAATTTCAAAACCAGGATTGCAAAAAATAAAAGCCCTGAGTGAAGTGCCAGCTCAGTTCACAGAGAGACTTTTCATCGCATTTCTGTCTCAGCTACCAAAATGTACAGAAATGCCAGATGTCACAGGGAGAGACAGTGTAGCAAAGCCTATAAATATTCAAAATTATTTTTCCAGCATACATTTGTGATTCATAAAATGTGGAACTCTAATGAATTTCAAATGCCACATAAATGTTGAAATACAAGATATTCCTTTGTGCTTTCATAATGCTTTAACAATATATGTCTAGGTCGTATAAAGCTGGTGTTGAATTTGCAAAGGTATGACTAAACCCCCAGTCTTTTAACTAAAATTACCAAATAAAAAGTAACAATTTCAAAAGTAGCAGTTTCAATGTTTTTTAAGTGAGGATTTATCTTCCTGTTGTGTGCACACAGCTGCTGTGAAAGGCTGCAGTAGATAGAACTATCCTAGCAAGGGTAAGGGAGGAGGTAACCTTTTATCTAAACAATTTTCAGACTAACAAAAGATTTTGAATAAGGAATCTCTCTGTGGTGATGTACTTGATCTGACAAGCACCTGTGTGAAGTGAGAAAACTTCTGTGTCTGTTGCACAGCACCTGAAATGTGGGAGCATTCAGGAAGATTTTAAGTATAGACCATTTCCATCAGTCACAGGTGGTGTGATAGAAGCAGATCTGTGCTGCCCCAGCATCACTCCTGGGGCCAGTGTGGCTCAACAGCATCTTCCCAAACCTCTCCTGTGACCACACAGTCCATGCAATTCCAACCCTTGCCCCCCAAGCCACCAGGAATTCCCCACTCCAGCTCCAGTTTGAAAGATAAACCTCCTGTTATCACTTAACCCCTCTTCTCTTTCCCAAATCACATCACGTGAGTAATTGCCTTAACCATGACTGGAAAACCTTTCAGGAGACAGAGTATTTCCTCTTCTTGAAGATGCACTGCATATTTTTTCAACAAATTCTTAAACAGGCAGATACACAAAGGTGATTTAAGACAAATCCAGAAATACAATCAGACTTTGTAGTGCATTGGAAGAAAAGCCTGCAGTATAATAATGATCAGCATTCTAATATTTGTTAAAGAGAATTCCAATTTACAAACAGATGTCCCAGAAATGTGGTCATGTGATGTGAATTACATTGTGTGAATTCATATTTTAGGTCTGCTATTACCATCATTAATACTAGGTCAGCTGTAACTGAGCAAGCCATGGATGGACAGTAGTGTACAGTTCTTGGAAAAATACAGACTCAAACTTCAAAACCACAGAAAAATCATTCAAAACAGAATCTTTCAAAAACTCCATTGTGTATTAGGCACTGAGCAGCATTAAATCCGAGGATGTGGTGGGAGAATCGACATGCAGAAGTACAAGAACCAAAAAGCACAGCACAAACACAGGTGTGAGCTGGGCTGCCATGTTCAGAACTGGACTCCACATGAAAAGAAGTGCTAACGAAACAAACCAAAACAATTACTTACAAAATGTGTTTTTTGTGGGTTTTTCCCACATGGATATGGATATGTTTCATGGACATAGAACCTCTACACTTCATTTTTGCCAAGACAGAACAAAGGACTGTTGCTTCAACTGTTCTCTCTGGAATCTGGTTTGGTTAGAGAAGATGCAATTGTTTCAGGATCTTCCCATAGCACTTTAATCATCTGTCTCTTAGACAGGATTGCATTAACCAAAAGCTCTACAAAGGTAACAAATGTAGAGTCTGCCTTCACTGTCACAAGCAGTTACAAAAAATATTATTGAGAAGAAAATTTCAAGAGCACTTTAATATACAGAATGAGTGGGATAGCTGTTTGGGGCTTATTTTAAAGAGACAGCCTTTATTTAAAGTACTTTGCCTTGTAGATCTTATAAAGTAAACATTACAATACTTTTTTTCTCCACAAATATATTAAAATTGTCTAAATTCAAAAGGCAATTCCACAGACTGATGGATATTTTTAAAGAAATAAAATCTAACAGAAATAGGCAGCTCAACTAAAATTAGATTTTAAACATTCTGTTTTGTCATTCCATCTTTAAAAAAAAAGAAAGAAGAAAAACACACTTTTCACCCAGACTTCCTTTACAGCAATAAGGCAACTCCAGGAGATTTGGATGAGCCCCCTGGAGATTACAGATACTGTAACTGGCTGCTCCTCATGCTTTATAACACCCAAAGGTGCAACTATCCATTAATCACAATCACATCTGTGCATTAAAATATAAAACTTAAATTACAGATTTTAAAAATATTACTAATAGACTTCCCTATCATAAAATGTTTTACATTTACAGTACTTGAACTATTTCAGTTCTGGGTTGATGAGGTTTAAGCAATTTACCACTGCAAGAGTTAGACTCTGGAGCTCACAAACAGCACAACCCAACCAGGGGCAGCGATAGTCGGTAGAGTCATAGTGCAAATCAAAATAAGGAGTGCAGAACTGCACTAATTGTTTACATTTCTAAAATATAAATGAACAAGACGAGCTCTTATATTGTACATGCAATAAATTACAGTAAGCATATGGCAATGGGGCTGGGGTATTCTAAAGTGTAGCTGGTGTACCAGAGCTGAAGCCTGTGAAAGATAGGACTCAGTAAACAAAACATTTCAAAGCTCTGTTGTCACTTGAGCTCTGCTTTCATGCTTTGTACTTCTGCTTCCCCGTCTCGCTGATCACACAGATATGCTGAAACAAAATAAAATAAAAAGCTCCTGTTAGGAAAGTAAACTAAGAGACCAAGATTTGACATCAATAACAAACTTCTGAAAGCAACACAAGTGCACTGTACACACTTCAGGAGGAAAGATCTTCTGACACTGTTTATGCAGAAAATCTTAGGCCTTTTTTTGGTCCAAAAATCTCTACACTGACTTCTTCTCTCCTAATTGTCCCACACAGTGTCTGCTGGGTCTGCTGAGACACAGATGAAGAATTAATGATAAAAATAATGTGAACCCTTCTTAACTGCTTCCCAGATCTCTCTTCTTTAACTCTGATGTAACTAAATAAATGCACTTATTTGTTGCAGACATCTGGTGAGACAAGAAACTTCACACAAACTTCACATTATTTCAAAGCTGACAGCTCTGCAGCCTCCACTCTGCATGCAGCAAAATAAGTTTTTAGTTTGATCAGAGCTCCAAACACTGCCCTGCTGCTCTCAGGCTTGTTCTCATCACTAGAACATGAGGCATGATTTACAGAGCAGGGAGAATGATGTAAGGAGATTTCCCTTCCTTCCTCCTCTCCAGTTTTAAATGGAGAAAAACATACGGGAAAAATTACTTACGTTCAAATCTCTGAAGTATTCATTGTAATCTAGGGCGTATCCCACAACAAATTTGTCTGGCACTTCAAATCCAACAACTGAAAAAGACCGTAAATTACCAGTGTGTTAGAAAAAGAACTTCCTAGAGTTCACTAGACCTTTTTACAGAGATGATAAGGAATTTTATAGCTGTAGATTGTAACTAATTTTATTTCTTCTATTCAAGTACCCTCAGATTAATATTTCAGTTATTTTACAACTTTAACTTTGTTGATTTATCAACTAAAGGAAATTAAATGAGATGCATTTATTGGTTCTCACACAGCTGCCTGGTGCTAGTCTGCAAGAAATGAATGGAAGCTCTTAAATTTACTGACAGGATATTATTATGAGAATGTAGAATTCCTTGAAAATGTCCTCTGACTTTGCAAATATGTACAAAACTACCAACCCTACTTGGCACTTCCTAGATGCCTGAAAAGCCATTGCAGCAGCAGTGGACTTGTGAGCACAACACAAGCCCCCCTCACAGCATGATTCCAGAGGCAGCGCCTTGGGGAGCTGGACCTGCACTCCAGACAGGGCTGCAGGAAGGGTCATTTACAGGTTTCAGAAACAAGTGTGGGTTGGCTGCTTTGGGTTTGCTTTTGGCTTTGGTTTGTTGATGCTTTTTGTTTGGTTGTGATTTTTATCTCCCAAAAAATCTGCCTTAAAAGGGGACAGCAACCATTCCAGATTGTCTGAACAGCTCTAGCAGGACATTTTGTCAGGCAGTACCAGTCCACCCTGTCACTATAAAATGACCAAAAAGAGTAATTAAATTATTTAAAATATAAAATTTCCAAAGTGCTTTTCCCCACACACTAAAATGAAAGACTCCTGAGCGGGAAAGCTGTGTCTTTTTTCTCTCCTTGGCCAAAGTAAGGAAAACTGAGATAAAGCATGCAATTCAAATAAAAGGCTACAGGCACTTTTGGAAAAACCAAGGTGATGTTTAATACTTACTGGGCCTCACAACACAGGGATAAAATGGAGGCCCAGCCACTGCTGCCTTGTTGTCTCCTTCAGAGCTCACATGTCCTGCTCAGGACAGGTTGTCTCTAGGGACAGATGGCAAAACAAGTCATCTGCTGCAAGATGCTCCAAAGGCACCATTAGCCCAGCTAAGCCTATAATGAGATCCCAGAAATGAGGGGCGTCCTTGAATGAGGGGAACACCTCAATGAAGCTTCAGAAAGCTTCACTTACAGAGCATTGTACAGCCTTGGAAAAGAGGAGGAAGAGGATGTGATTCTGCTGCTCAATTCACTTCACTTCCATAATGAAAATAACAGGAATTTAGCCTCTGGAACACAGTTAAAACACACAGCCCTGCCCAAGGCATGAGGAGCTGTCACTTTCTTACCACAGTCTGCTATGGATGTTCCTTCATTAACAGTCTTGGGATAGACAGAGGACAAGAAGGGAGTAATTCAGATACCCAGACATAACAGTGCCAATTTAGGTATTTTATCAGGTGGATAGGCTAAGGCACACAAATCACTCCCAAAAGTGTCAAAAGGTGAATCCAGCAGTGAAACATTTGACTACATGCAAGCTGAGAGAATTTTGCACATGTAACCTAGACCAAAATATCAAAGTTTGATTTTCAATATAATAAAATGTTGCAAATGTTATAAATTCTGATTAAGTGTCTCAAAATACATTCCAAATATTTAAATTATCTAAACAAGAGCAAACTTTATCAAGAATAAAAACCTGTTTGGAACATCCTTGGACTTTGAGCAAAACGTACATGATACACAGACGTACTTTCAATAAAGAAAAATGGTTGTCAAAAGTCACTTACAGTCTGGCCTATATCCCACACTTCGAGGAGTTCTTTTCACCAACAAGCTGTCAAATAAAATTAATGTACAACTGAAATATGGAAAAGCACCATGTACAAATATGTAAGACTGTTTTTATGACAGAGAAGCCGAGTTAGGCCTAAGTGTGCATGACTGACAGCATAATTACACATATTTTAAACCATTATTTTTCTTGCAGGTACAAAAGATCATAATGAAAAAATCAAAACTTTCCAGAATCATGAATGGTTCAGAGCCTTAAGGCTAACTAATAGGTCAGCAAGGAAAAGGCTGGGAGACACTATCTGGATGGATTTTCACTGTGAAAAGTTAGCTTATTGGGATTTTGTATGTTAGTATGTTAGGAACTTCAGGAAGTTCAGCAATTTACCTTGTAGGTAAAGAGGAAACAATCTGGGATATGGCCCAAGAAAAAAGCCCAACAAAAGCCTAAGTTTTATGAAGCAAAAGTTCAGCTGCTTGAATGTAACCTCAATTGCACTTGCACAAATTCTCTTTAACTGGTTTTCACTGGAAGTACTAATTAACCCCATAAAGAAAATGTAATTGATTCTGATGATCAGGGGATACTAGATTTAATAGACAAAGGGGTAAAAAGCATGGAGCTACAAAGCTGGTGTACTGTGGTAGAGAGAAATGCCCTGCTAGCTTAGTTTGATTTGCTCATTATTCAGTAGAGCACAATCCCACAGGCTTGACATTTGTCTGACTGGGAAACAGAGAGGAAAACAAAAAGTGGTTGATGGCTGAATGCAAACAGGACCAGCATAACTCTGTATACTAAACACAGACCCCCCCCTTCCCTCCTGGATCACCACTGAAGATGTGGCTTCATTTGCCACAGTCACAGTTTGGATTTTAGTTCATGAAACTTCTAGTTGGGAGACTTAATTTTTGAGAATTGGTGTAGAATTTGATGAAAGAAACCCCAAAGTAGTACTAGCATTAGTTCACATCTCCCTACTACAACTATTTAATTGTCTGAAGGAAAATAAATAGAAAACTAAATAAATCCCAAACCAAACCAAAAAATAAAGCTCAAAACCCCCAACCCAATCAACAACAGCAACAACAAAACAACAACCAAAAAAATTAACAAAAAATAAAAACAATAGAAGAGAGAGAAGTGAAGCAACTAAGAACATAGTCCTATCTAGAATGCTCATGTTTACCTGGTCAGGTCTTTCCCAGGGCAGGTTTAAACCCAAGAGGTTTAAAATACAAGAAATTGGTCTTTGCACATATTAAATGATATTAATTATATTATATGATATTAACAATATGATATGATATTTTTACACTGTAGTGTTGCAACACTTTTCAGTGACACATACTTAAAAACTAGCCAGGGGAAAAATCCACAATGGCCTCACCTTCAGCAGGTCACCTCCAGATTATCAGCAAGAAGAGCTGTTCTGGTAAGTCTAACAACTGCTTTGACATTGTTATGGCAACACAAGAGATTAGATATTACACCCAGCTCTGCTTTATCTCTAATCCCCAGCAATCATTATGCTTTTATTAAAAAATACACAAGCACAGCATAGCAGTGCAACAGATGCAATTTAGAAATAAGCAGGAGGAATGTTGATATTGGTTAATAATACAATACCATCCTCAACATTTCTTGTTGGTTGCAAGTTATTTAATTATGAAATGTTTTGAAATGAATTGATTAAAGGTGTAACTAAGTAGAAAAGCCTGGAAGAGCATATGGCTGGGTGACTCTCACAGAATGACCTCTAAAGCTCAGCTAACTATGCACACTGCACACTCATATTAGTGTGCAAACTAATTAAATTCCACAATTAAAGAAGAAAAAATAGAAAAATGTCTCGATTGCACAGGTAGACCACTGCAGTATAGTGAAGCTGCAGATACTGCCAGCAGAAACAAACATCTTTGGAGAGACACTACATACAGGTAAGTGACAACCACTATTTTTTTTACTCCCCCTTCTACTTAAAGTCTATATTTATGAACTAAATTTGTGTTTATTAACTTGAGAGGGTATTTCTTTTAATACCAAAATGTTTAAATTCTTCTAGATACTTCTAAACTTGGACTTCAGTGGTAAAAGCCCACAAAGCTTACCATAAGATGATAGGCAAGAGGTGTTCCAGGCATGCACAAGTTATGCCCTTCTGAAGCACAGGAATTCTTCCAGCAATGAGTGGAAAGAACAGTGTTTCCAGTATCCTTCACATACACATGTGCTTATAACATGCAAAAGTGCTTTAGGAGTTTAAACAAGTAGTGACTTCAACATATCACATCACATATGACTCCTGCAGAAATGTTCCCTCCTGTTTCTCTTCCATGGAAACGTGTTCTATGTTTGTTTTTACTTGTTGGTTTGGGGTTTTTTTAAACCTTCTTAATGTGAAAACCAGCACAAATAATCATCAAACATTTACCTGGCTACTTTCACCATCTTTGGATTGTACTGTTTAAGTAGAGACAGCAACGTTTTCATTGTTTTACCAGTATCAATTATATCCTGAAAATAAAAACACTCATGTAAAACAGAATATTAAACATGTCAGAGTAGCACTTTCAAGTTTCTACACCCAAAATTGCTCATCCACAGCAGCATGAAAATATGGCAAACTACAGCCTGTAAAAATGCTCACAACCAAATCCAGGTGGCATGAAACACAGCGTTGGGTTTATGCAACCACGCTGGGTAAAGTGATCACACACGTTAACAAGAGTGCTTAATTGTTGTGGATAACCACGACTTTGGAAGCAGTTGCTGAACAAGCAGTTACTGCAATGACCTTCTTGGCTCCTTCTGGATATTTTATGGCTTGTGCTCCTTGCAGCAATGAGATAATGTTTAATTTGAGTATGATAAGAGTAATGTTAGTCTCGCTGCTGAGCTCAGTTACAGAGTATTCAACAGGAAGAAAAGCAAGGAAAAACAGGCAGAACAACTCATTATTAGAGTTAAAGGAAAAGGAGTACAATTTACTTTACAGAGCCAAGAAATACCTGAAAAAATTGCACAGGGAAGTCTGAGTGCAGTTCTGAAGTCTAAAACATGCTAAAATAAATTTTGACATGGCATTTTAATCCCATTCACTGCACACATAAACAGAAAATAAAAAATATGGCTTGAAACTGAAGCACCAGAAATGGCTGCCTCATTTAGACTCAAACAATCACACTATCTTTAGAGGGACAGTCCTTGCCCTAGCCTAAAATCAAATCTATTTGAAATAAATGAGGCAAACAGCAAAGAAACAGCAATATTCTGGTTTCAGCTGATTTCCCCATGACTCCCAATTAAAATAAAAACCAAACAACAAACTCAACAGAGCACCTGTCAGCATTACCATTAACACTCAATGCTTTTAATCATTAAACTCCAGAGAAGTTGAAGATGTACAGGTATATAGATGAAAATCAAAGCTAGTAAATAAACAGCTACTTCCATGTTCTAAGAGAAAAGCAGAACCTATTACTAATTTTCTGTTGTGTGATGAGCTGTTTATTGGAGATGAATCTCCATTTTGTACAGATTTTTTTTGGACATTAAAGGGATGCAGTAAAGAAAAGCCTAGCGCTCATGACATCAAATTTACAATTGCATTGTAATCTGTGCATTTTATCATTTGACACTTAAAATGGTGATCAGTAAGTGTTCATATCTGAGTGTGTAAGACGAGTCACTGGACAGATGATTCACTAAATAAATAAGAAACTAACCTAATCTGGGGATTACATTCATCTGAAATGGAGCAGATACATAATTAAACACATCTGTCTAGCTGAAGCAAAATATACTTCAAAGGACACCACTGATGACACAATGACTGCTGTATACATACTATTTTGGTAGGAGTTTTGGAACTGCATGTGCTTCCTGGGGAATAATATAACCTTCTCAAATTAGGAAAGTAATACATAGAAACACATTTTATGAGAGGAAACATCCTTTCCTTTGGCTGATGAATCAGTTGCCACAGTTGTTTCTTTGCTTACAAACATGCCATTTCCATTATTTGGAGCCTTAACACATTATTAGATTGCACATCTGTTTTTCCTGTCTACTGCTGCTGCTTCCCTATCCTGAAATTGTCAATTTTACTCAAGGAAAGTGACATTGGCTGCACATTAGCAATGGTGTTGATCAAGATAAAGGTAAGAAAGCAAGAATTAAGCAACAGCACCTACCTGGCAATCAAACTGAGCTGTACTGAACCTGGTATCAACCCAGAGAACCATGACAAGACAGAGGAATAGGAATTCAGCAATTGCAAAACGCCAATTAAGAATTAGCATTCTCTATGCAACTATTCTCTAAAGAAGCTACACACAGGAAGGCTGGGCTTAGATCTGTTTTTCATCTATTTTGGGGTACTTATACTCTTTCCACCTCTGCAGTTTAGTCTCCTAGCTTGCTGTGCTGAACCCAGAACAACAACATGCTTAGTATCACTTTTTTTTGGCTACTTTTTCAAACAAACAAACAAAAAAAAAAGAGAAAAATTAGACATTTTAGAATTGAAAAAATCTCAGAAAACTGAAAGAAAGTACAAACCATTTTAGATGGATGTTTTCCTGGTTAAATATAGCAATTGAATGCAATTTGAGAATTCAAAACACAGCTTATTCAGAGACCACTTGCAAAACTCAGGCCTGAACTAGGAAGCTGGAAACCTTGAAACTAGAAACACTAGGTTTTCTGGCTTAGGAACAACTTCTGTTAGAACTTTTTTATCTGTCACACATTAGAACTTCCAAGTAAAACAGTACTTACTTCCACGATCAAAACATTCTGGTAGAAAGAAAAAGAAAAAGAAATCTGTTAGTATCTAGACAACATACGATTTCTTATTAATCTTCATAATTAATTTTCAGTGCAGTTAAATATTTGTACCATATTTATGTTTACATGTGTAACAGCAACTGCTTTGTAGTTTAACATTCCTGATGCTCTAATAACAATTAGCTGAGATTCTTTTCAACAGCTCCTGTTATGTAGTCTTTGAATTATTCAGACTTTGAAAACTCTAGACATATGCAAAAGAGATCAAAACAGGGTCTATACAATTCCTATTCTTCTAGAGAAGAGTGTCCTACTGCAGTCATGTACAATTCTGTCATACCTACATCCTTTACATTGACATACATGTCTTAAAAATCATCTATGTGTGAGGAGAAGGGGGAAGTGATGTGTTGTAACAGAGCAGGAGCAGTGGTGCTTTAACCCCTGACATCTGGCTCAATGATCTCCACAGAATCACTGGAGAAAAGCAGATTCACAATTTACATTCTCCTATTTCCTCCTCTTGTCACTGCCTACCATGGGGAATTGTGTCCCTGACGTGGGCTGCACCTTACACTATGAATTCCCACCACTCCTTCAGGGCAACACCAACACAGACACACAGAGAGCTGTACCTTTCCAGTCAAGGTTGAGAGGTCATCTCCCCCAATGACTTTGATATCTCCAGTTGACTGATCATTCTAAGAAAGAGGAGGGTGAACGTTAGCATGAGAAGAATTAAACTGATTTTCTTCTTGCAGTAAATGTCAAAACTGTGAAGTACACAACTAGTAAACATTAAAACTTCCAGAAGCATGGAAACAACAGCATCTCTCTATGAACAAAGAAATTACAAGTGATCAACTTCAAAGATGGTATTTCAGATTAAAGACTGTTTGACAAGAGATTTGCATCAACACATGATGAGGCATCATCTCTCATCTGTGACCATTATATACACATATGTATCTGAAAATCAAGGACTCACTATGCATTCTCTACAGATATAGAAACAGGACAAAAAACACTTCTGGTCTCCAAGCTACAGGATACTATATAGCTGGTAATTTACATTTTAAACTTTATTGCTTTGGAAAGTCTTATTCTGAATAAGAATAGGCAATCATAACAAGAATAGCCAGCAAACAAGGCACTGATTACTATTTAGAACAATAAGCTACAAAAATAACCAGAAAAGCTTATGCTCAGTTTACAGCCAATATTGGCAACAAATCAAATTAGTCCTTATACAATTGAACAGCAACACAGGTACACCATCACTACACTGCATTTTGCTTCACTAAATCTAAACTGTGATAAAAATTTAAATGAACTGTTATATAGGAAAGTTAAAAACAGCTAATAGGAGTGCCTCACAAATCTTTGCAGTTTATTAAACTCAGTCAATTGACTTTAAACCTTGAAGTGTCTCACAGTTCATATTAGATGTCATATTTACATGCTAAGTTCCTGAGCAATAAAAGGGTGAAACAACAGTTAAAGATTTCTGACATTGGTTGTAACCAGATTTCCACTGGCAAGAAATTTGTTTAATCATTAAGCAAGGTTTTAATTATCTTTAGGAGCCTTATTTTCAAGTTCAGTACTGGTTATACTTTAATGCTTCATGGTTTAACACATGAGAGTTTTACTGTTTAGAACTATTACCACTGCCTCCCTGTTGTCACTGCTGAAAAACAATTAAGTTTTACAAGATTGGAACTCCTGACTCAAGTGACTCCAAGATCACCTTTTAAAATGGCATTTCAAGTTCCTTACATTATCTGCTGTAAGGTTTGGTTAGCAGAGACCTTTCAGAATAGTGCTTTGACCAACCTAGCCAGAGTTTACCACACAGTCCACCAAAAATCCCTATTTTCGCCAGTGACAGCACAACACATCCACTGTCTTTTGGCTGCCCTTCATGACAATACAAGCAACATTTGCTCATTTCCATGCTTAAATGCAGGAGACTGGTGGAAAGCCATTCTTCTTGTAACACAAAGAGAATAAACTGCTTGTCAAGAATACTGAGAGCCAGATCACAAACACTATATTTCCATTTCTTAACAGCTTGCCAGATCATTAAAATTCATCCGTAAGGACTTGGAAAACTGGAGTTACAAGTAAAGTTTAATCATAGCTTGATCATGTCAGTATTCTTACAGAACTATTTTGGGTGCAGTACAGTATGAACTTTGCATTGCAACACAAAAAAAACCCCCATATGCTTGTAAATATTAAATGATCAGTTTGAAACAAGAATAGACCTTCAATTACATCAATTACAGAACCATTACAAAAGTTCATCTGCTTGATTTATGCGACCAGGATATTTTTAACATCTTTTATCCAGTGTGTGAAGGCAGGCAGCATGATCCAGTAATCATATCCAGAGACAGCAACAAGAGAGTTGAAAGCTCCACTTTCAACTGTCCATTACAGTCTGTGATGATTTTCACACCACTAAACACAGATCCCTTCCTGTAGCAAAGCACAGATCAAAACTACAGAGCAGATTTAGCACTCTGACACTATTACTGATGGAAGACTCAGACAAGCTGTTACATATATGTCCATGAGAGGATAATCTTATCCAGTCTATCAAATTATGCAATCAAAAGGACCTAAATTTGGATATTAATAACCACCTAAGTGAGTTTACAGAAAAGAAATGCTCAAAAATAGTGTAGTGGAGGCATCACATAACAGCAGCTCCTCACTCATCCAGAACAAGAAAACATTCTTTTATAGAAATGGCTGACAAAATCAAAAGCCCTCAAGCCAACACCTCAAGGAAAACATTTGACTTCAATAGCTTTCTGTCTACATTTCTCTGCTTTTCTCCTCATCTACTTGTTTCTATAGTAAAATAACAATTGTAATCTCCATAAAACTTATTTTGCTGCTCACTCCCCTATTAATATCAAGGCACTGTAGTTCTGAGAGGGAATAAATAAAAACAGCTGTAGCAAAGAAATGAACCAAAACACACCTGGGATACCAGTAAAATGTCAGCCTTGCTTTTTAGCAGAGATTTTTTTCAGGTGTTTCAAACTATTTCTCCAGTATTTTTTTCCTGAGTTAGGAAGTAGTGAGCATGAAGGGTGTAGTCTTTGTACTGATTTTTTAAACAAACAAGTTATTGGTAGTCTTCTTAAGTTGAGAAAGCAGAAGATACAAAATTTCCTCTCTAAGAAAAAACAGGCAGAAGCCATAATTTCCTACTCTTTAACCTACTATTCTATAATAGAGACATTCAGTTTTCTGTCGTTTTTACAGGCAGAATACATGGGCATGTGGGGGTGTTGGGGTGAAGTGGACTGGAGGCAGGAGCCTCCCCTTTTGTGAGGCACAGAAGAAGAGAGGCTCAGACTGCTGTCCCTCGCTGATTTGAGCACAGTGCATAAGCACAAAGTGCCTTGTGAGATACAACCAAAGGCTGGCACGAGCCCTTCTGCCCAGCCTTGCACTCTCATTAAAGCACATAACTAAATTAGTGCCTCGTGCTCTGCAAACCCAAGTGTGGTCTCCAGGTAACCCCTGGACAAGCAGCTGTGTGTGTGCCTCAGGCAGCCAGGGCTGCTTTTCCTGCAAAAAGACTGCACCAAAGCTCCATGCAGTTCTTGCCTTTGTCACAACATGTTAATGGAGAGCTTGACAGGAATCACGGATTTATCAAGTTCTGCAACAGCCCAGACTAAGCCTGCAAATAATTCCATCTCAGGTTTCACAGTTTAATAAAATAAAGGATGAGAGTGTTTTTTTTCAATTCAGTCACCCGTATTTTTCTGCTGGGATAGGGACTGACCTACAGCTGTAACAAGTAACCCTGACTTCAATGCAAAGCTGCTGATACAGAACAACAGCATAACATTGTAAAACAATGTATTCAAACATTTTAAACTGAAACTAAAAAAAAAAAAGTCATTATTTCCATCTTATAGATGGTCTTAGGGAAAAAAATAATAAATTTCTGGAATCCCAAAAAACATGAGACTTGGCTACCAGTAAGTTGGAAATCATACAGTGTTTACAAACACCTGCTTCTTCCCCTGACCTGCACAACATAACCCCATGCTTCCTTCTGTAAAACCTGAAAGTTACCTTGTGTTACAGGATGTTCTGTTTCCCTAAAAAGTTGAATATTTGTGCTCAGAATCAAAATAAATGATTTCTCTAAAAATCTAAACCCAAGGCAACCTATGCCTTGTCTTGAAAAGGTAATGCAATATTCAGAAGCTATTAATTCACTTATCTAGATTAATGTATCTAGTGTTTACTCATGGCCAAATACAATTAATTTGGTTCAGTGTTTGGTTCATCCAAACAAAAATGAGATAGGGAACCATTTCTGTAGCTTTCAAGTCATCCTGTCCAAGAATGATGACTGGGCCATATAAAACTCCCAGAACTAATTTTTTGTAATAATAGTTGCAGGAGATTTCTCTGTACCAGTCTAGAGGCACAGCTTTAGAGAGGAGGCTGTGGGCAGAGAAGAAACTGTTGAACAAGTAAAGGACATGTAAAAGGTCTCTCTCCTCAGCATAACGATTTTACTGGGGTGAGGAGATAACAAGATCTAAAAGAAAACATATTCTATAATAAGGCAGAGAAAGAGTAAATTGGCTTGTGACTCTAAATTCCCCTATTTTTCTTTCTATTTTTCCCCTATTTTTTTCCTATCTGTTTAATATTAGCATATTAGGGTAGTAACAATATTAAACCACCTCTGTTAATAATTTGTAGTCTACTTAGCTAAAAAGTGCACAGTACTGCATAGATACTTACACAATAACTCTTCAACCTAATGAAGTCGACTGTCATGGGGATTGATTTGTCACTGTTTCTGTTCAGGGCTTTGATGTAGTCTAATAAATCAGCAAAAAATTTATAGCCACCCTTGAGTACACAGAGTGCCACAATGTGGTGTCCTCCCATGCCCTTCATAATTTCTCGTGCCAGTCTCTCCGTCCTAAACAAAACCAAGGAAGAGTGAGCTGTCATAACATTTCATTTGTTCATCACAGCAGCAGTGTCTGATACTCCTAGCAGCAGCAAACACACGCAGCAAACTTGGAAATGCATTTTGCTTGGAAATATTTGCCCACCACTTCGGTCACTTTTACATGTTACTGGTCAACAAACTTTTGCTTTTCAAGGTTAATCCAACAGTAGCACTGCCAAATGAGCTTGTTTTCCTATGTCACAGGCAGCCAAAGCAAACCTTAACACCCTGAAACTATTTCACTGTCAGATATGAGACATGAAGGTGTGTTTTTTCCTTCCAAAGACATGTTCAGCTTCCATGCAAAGAGCAATGTAAGCTAACACAACCCCAAAGGCAGCAGCCCTCACCAGCTGACAAGCAAGAAAACTCTCAAATTGTAAACTGAAGAGTTTATGTTTATTTGCCAAATCAGAATGCCAGAAACTTGTCCTGAAAGCAGAATACAATACCAGCAAGGCAGAGCAAGAGAACACTGCACCATTTTTCTGCAATAATTGTTTCTAAATTTATTTTGCCATTTATTTTAGAAAGCATGGTCTGCATTTATTGTGTGCCAGCTGACAGCAGGTTTCTCAGAGAAAGCCAACCATTAGAATCTTTACGTCAATTCCTTAATGACATGTACTTTGTCCAATTTTTTTCCTCTATATGGACTTCCAGTTCCTCATAAAGGAAATTAGCAACTTACAAACACAAAGAAAAACAAAAATGTCTTGCAGGCTTATGAACACATTTCTGATCACACAAGATAAAACTTGCACAGCACATCACAGATTTCAGCAACCACAGAAGTGACAGATTGATATTTGCAGAAGATAACGTCTTTCTCGGAAGGCAGGAGAAAGTTGGACATAATTTATCAACATGAGAGAGTCAAAAATGATGTGATTAATATTTTACTTTTATTAATATCTTATGGAAATTCAAGAGACTATATTTTCAGACTGAACTGACACAACAAAACATCTCTAGTTAGATTTTAAGAAGGTAAAACATCAAAGAAACACTGGAAAGCAAGTCCTAAGTTGCTACATACTACAAAATTTCACTTGAGAATTATGAGCAATTTTCAAAGAATAGCATGACTGCAAATGTACAAACTCTTAGAAGCCAAGGAAAAAAAAAATTAATTGTACATTCGAGTCTCTAATTAAATGTAATCTATTTAGGCAGTCTCCAAGCAGCAAAATTATCACTGGAAGATGTTTATTCCAGTTTCATGCAATCAATGTACTGTCTGAAGTGAAACAAACCTGTCCATGATGAGCCCATGAGGAATATAGACTTTTTCCAAATCATCTGCATAATGTTTAGGTATGCAGAACAAATCCAGGTCGTAACCTTGTTCATCATCGCCAATCTGAAAAGGAAATAAGGTGAGATTTCTACAAAGACTTATAGAAAGTCTGTGCTGAGAAACTTCAAGTCCTTTGCTTTATTCAGTAAAAACTATCAAACCCACAACGCTCATCAGAACCACCTTATGTTCCCCCTCTCTAAAAACATCAGTCACACTGAACACAGAGTAAAGTGTAATCTGAGAGCTCACAAGGGTTACTTGAAATATTGTGAGTTGTTATACAATGCAATGTGTGAAGGAAAGTCCTACAACGTTCTTCTCTAGTGGAGAGCAGGAAAGTGAAGTTACTACACCTCATTGAAACTCTATATTCCATTACAAAAATAAGCTTTTTAAACCCTTTGATTTTCCTAGTGTAATGCAAAACCTGGTATCTGCAATTAAGCAAGCAGAGGTTCTGACATGGACACCTTCCAAATCTCCACAACACTTGATCACAACAAAACACAGGAGCCAGTTTGCAGGACAAGACAAGAGAGCTACTTGAGCATGCCAAGTTATGCTGCTATGAAGCAACTCTGCTCTGACCACCGTTTCCAAAACAAGGAGGTTCAAGATCATTCAGAATCTGAAATTAAAGCTTTCAGCAACCTGTTCCACATGGGCAAACTCCCTATATGAAACAGCCTGCAACACTGGCAAGTGCATATTAATTAGGACAAGGGATTAGCATACATACATAATGATACCGAACACTGCTGAGGTTCAGGGCACACTGTCACATCAAACAGAGTCTTCCTTGAACCCTAACCCTGCTGCAGCTTGAAAATGATGTGGTTTTTTAATTACTTCCCTCTCTGGTTATGTAGCTGAACACTAACTACTAGGTGAAAAAGAATTTCAGAGGGAAAACAGAAGGTTAGTACTGACAGTTCACCAGGGCAGGCATTTTAAGGATTTATTTTGGCTACTAGTGCCCTTACAGGAATCAAATCTTATTTCAGTGCCTGTGGAAACACTTACCTGTCCAGTGGCCAGACAACTGCTTGCATGGAGTTTTTGTTGATTAATCTTTAATGAGTATTTCATCTGGGGTATTTCATTATTATTTCACCCTCCCATCCAAAACTGACCCTGTGTGAGCTGCACACACACAGCTCGAGCTCATGGTCCCTGCAGTTCACAAGGACTTATTTTAAGAAATAAGGCAGGTCCTTCCCAAAACTCATGGGGTTTTTCTTTGGTCAGACCCATCGTTATATCGAGCGTGTCTACTAAACCTTCCGTTCTGCATCTGGAAGGGAATGGGCTCTTCCTACAGGTTTTGTCAGGGTTTTTATGGACTGCAGGGATTTACTGTCGCAACCTCGCGGCTGTCACAGCTCTCGGCCATCAGACACGCACTTCATCAGCACTGCCACTTGCTTTAAAACGATAAATAGAAATGAGCATTTAGAGCCTTAGCAGATGCGGCAATTACGCAAAAATATAAAGGATGCTGCTCCTGCAGAACCAGACCCAGCTCACACACGTGGGGCTCTCCCGACCAGAGCCTCCCGCACGCCCCGAACAGCAACAGGAATAGGAAGTTGTGCCGCGCTGGGGGAAGTTCTTCCACCTTCGCTCCGGAGGCGCCAACGCCGGCTATGCCCGCCGCCCTCGGGCTCCGGATCCCCCCGGATCTCACCCCGAGGGACCCGCGGCCGCTCCGGGAAGGGACGCGCCCGGCCGGGGGCAGGGAGGGCAGGGACGGGCAGCTCCGGGCCCGGCGCCGGGAGGCCGGGGCTGCCTTCAAGGTGACTCCGCGGGGCGGCGGCTCCCGGAGCCCAGGGACGCCACACGCCAGGCCACAACACACGATACGACACGCCATCCCCCACGTTCCCTCACAGATCACCCTATTCGGGGGGCAGGAGGGGGACAGCGGCCCCGGCGCTCAGCATCCCCCGTCCCGCGGGCGGCAGCCTCCACACTCACCACGATGCAGGGGCTGGGGGTCGCCATGGAGCGCGGCCCCGCCGGCGGCGGCTGCGGGCGGCTCGGAGCGGCGGGAGCGGGCGCTGGAAGCGACAGGAACGACGGCGGCAGCGGGCGGTGGGAGCAGGAGGCGCCGCGCCCGCAGCGGCCCCGGCGCCGCCTCCGCGCCCTCCGCGCTCCCCGCCCTCAACATGGCCGCGACGGAGCCGCCCTCAGCACCGCCGTGTAGCGGCCCCGGGCGCGGGGAGCACTGCGAGGGACGGGGGAGAGGGGACACATCAGCGGAGCTGTTCTCTCGGTGGGGCTCTCCCCATCCCGGCAGGGTGCAGGTGTCCCCGCGCTGTCGCACATCCACACTCCTGGTCTTGAGAGTTGACCCGTCCCTCCCACAGCACGATGTGCGTTCCCCGACCCCTCAGGATGACACGGGAAGGTGCTTGTGTCCAGTTCTGGGCCCCTCAATTCAGGAAGGACACTGAGGTGCTGGAACGAATCGAGAGAAGGGCAACAGAACTGGGTGAAGCATCTGGAGCTCAAGTGTGATGAGGAGCTCTCGAGGGAGCTGGGGGTGTTTGGCCTGGAGAAAGGACGCTCAGGGGGGACCTCAGCGCTGGGCACAACTCCCCGACGGGAGGCTGCAGCCAGGTGGGTGTCAGGCTCTTCTCACGGGGAACCAGCGATAGGACAAGGGGACACAGCCTTAAGAACAGGTTTAGGTTGGACATTAGGAGGAATTTCTTCACAGAAAGGGTGATTACACATTGGAACGGGCTGCCCAGGGAGGTGCTGGAGTCACCGTCCCTGGAGATGTTTAAGGGAAGACTGAATGTGACACTCGGTGCCATGGTCTGGTTGACAAGGTGGTGTTGGGCCACAGGTTGGACTCAATGACCTCGGAATTTTTTTTCCAACCTAATTGATTCTGTGCTTCTGTGACTCCTATGTCCAGGGGGAACAGGGTGGGTAACTGCTGAACCAGAACCAGGCACAGGGATGCACATCCATCAGGTGTTCACATCCATGGAGGGGCTCCACAGAGATAAAATAATAACTAAGCATGGATAGTTCCAGTGGTTTCAAATGAGAGAAAGAAAAAAAAAGTGTCAACTTTTCCTGTAGTTGTGGACAGTAAGGACAATTAAGGACAATACAACAGTACAAATGGAAATATGATTTTTTATATTATGTTGCAGCTGAAGTCTTCCCCCCTCTTTCTCTAAGGGGTGGAAACCAAGTTTTACTTTATGCTGCATAAAATCTTGGTGTCAAGAAGAGGATAATGATTCTTAAAAATAACTTTACTTATAAAGAACAATCACCCTCTGAAATGCATCTAGCATTATTACTGTTTGCTCAGAAAACACAATGAAATCAAATTAAGTGTTCCTTTGTATGAAACAATCAATTTAAGCAAATTTTAACTCAGCAAATGGGCACAATCCCTCTTGAGTGCTCTATTGTTACAGTCTGGGTGGATTAACTGGAGTGGGTGGAAGGAGCCTTTATTGAGTTGCCTGGAGCAGCAGAATGAAACATGCCCTGCAGCTGAGGGATATCAGGAACGTGTCATAGCTGGACCATTTCCAGAAGGCCATGAAGAACAGGTGCCCTGTCAAGTTCAGGGAGAGCCTGACATTAGTGGGCAGTGGGTGCTATCTATGGAGAGACTCTGCAACCTCAGAAGAATTGCAGGATCTGATCGTATTTTAGTTACTGAAGACATTTCTCATTAATGAATAATATCAAAGTCTGCCATTAAAAGTAGCATCCAACAGCACCTTTCTGGTGGCAGGAGTTGTTGGCTTGACTTCCATGCTTGACATTGCTTCTCCCCAGCAAACAAAACCATTAGTCCTGTTTTGCCCTTTTGGATGAGCAATTTCTTTGTTCCTCCTGCCAAACAGCACATTCCTGGATCCAAAGCATTTCTGGTCCTGCTGGCACCCCATTATGGAGAGAAAAACAGATTTGCAAAAGCAAAAGTATTTGCTGATATTACAGGAAGTTAGGTAGCTGAGATCAGCACCAGATTTAGTAGATGACCAGTTTTGCTCTTGCTGGTTACGAGGCTTGCAGGGCAGGGTGAGGGAGGGGGTTCAGAGGTACCTGGGAGCTGCACATTTTCTGTCTAGATGATGCAAAAGGCATAAGGTGGGAAAGCCAAAGTTTTGATTTCTCTGGTATGCACAGCTTTTTACAAGGCAAAATAATGTGATAAATGTGCAGAGTGTTTTGTCTCTAAATAGACTCTTAATTTCATAATTATTTTGTCCTCCGTTGCCAGCCAGGCATATCTCAGTACTCAGTGAACCATGGCCTGTGTGAGCACGAATTGTAAATAATTTTGTTAAAAGACTTTTAAAAACCTTATCTGCTAACCACATGTCCCCACTGGTGGGGTACCTGGAGGTAGCAACTGAGTATTCATCTTTTGGAAGCACCTGAAATGGTGTGTGCTGGGTCAGATCCTCAGGTCAGTGCCCATTCACCAATCCCCTGCTCTTCTTCCCTCCCAGCTTTGTCATTGCTGCTGGGTGACTCACAGGGAATCAGCAGAATTTATCTGCTGATTTTGTTTCACAAAAAAAGTCTCCTAAAAAAAGCAAAGAGTACAACCAATTTCCAGCAGATTAACTAGACCAGCAGGACTCCCTTGTGACCAGAAATTTGTCTGTGCAGACAGAATGTGAGAAAATGGAGAATTCCAGGCATATGAACCCAGTCCTGAGAGGAGCACTACCATTTTTAATCAAGAGGAAAACCAAAAAGAAATATCTGATTAAATTATATACAGAGCATTCACTAGAATGTGAATTTAGAGCACAAGCATCCCATTTTCTTCATGGCTGCAAAGACTGACTAGCAGTTTAAATAGCATGTAATTATTTTTCTAGCCAAATGTTTCAAATGGGAGAGGAAGCCAGATGTACCAAAACATTTAGAAAGAGACACACCCTTCCTAAGAAACAGGGAATAGATGTTGTTCGTTGCAAAATACCTTTTAAAATCATGTTCTTGTTTTCTGTCTTGTTGATTCCTGTGAAAGTTTGTCATCACAGTGATTCTCAGTGGTGACAGTCTCCATGGATTTTGGAAAGTGGCGCCTATCTACTTACTGGTTTCAAGACTGGGATATGTTGGATGGTGGGAGTTTATCGAAGTTTTCTCTCCCTGCCCAGGAGAGACAGTAATAAGTGACAGTTTACTTATCAAAACTAAGATAAGCAAAACCTCTGAACTGATGTGCTTCTCAGGAGCTGTAGGTAACTTCCCCTTTTCACTGAAAAGGTTGTCACAGTCCAGGATGGAGGCTGGGGGAATTATGGACATTTGGTCTTTATTCAGTAGTGCAAGAACTGGTCAGTGACATAGAATTTACATAATTAGTACAAAACACTCAGCGGTGGCTGATCAAAAATGTGAACCATCCTCAGAAACTCAGCCTGCATCGCTGCAGACACAGCTCTTTGGGCTGGCATTTCTGGTGTTTATCAGCTTTTGCTTGCCAACATCCGCTAAGAACGATCCCCGTGGCCGTGGCTCAGCAGGACCAGACACGCCACGGCTCTGTCACAGCAGAGCGGAGGGGCCGCGCTCGGCACTGTGTTCTCCCACGGCAGCCGCAGCCCTGCCCGGCCGGAGGGACCGGGGCCAGCCCTGCCGAGGCCAGCTCGCCTCAGGGCCTGCAGAAACTGCAACAAGGATTATTGAAATGGCACAAAACAAGCAAAGGCACATCCCGTCACTGAAGCAGGGCATGGACTCAGCACGGCCAGACCTGAAGCACAACCCTGTGCTCTGGGGCCTTGTGCCCGTAAAGGCACCCGAGACTTTGGTAGCCCAAGCCCCACAGCTGTGACTGAGCTCACGTGTGGTGAACCTTCCCCCAGCAGCTCTGGGGTCTGGGCTTGCTCCTCTCCTTGCTTTCCAGAGACCTTGTTCCCTGGCACAGGAGAGCTGTGAAAAGTGGCTTGGATGGTGAGGAAGGCGCACCTGAAATCCAGAGACCCACCCAAAGGACACTGTGATTGTTTGAACCTGTCCTGATACAAGGGTTGAAGCCTGAGCAATTAAACTACTGGGAAGGTATTTTTCTTTTTTCTTGTTGGAAATGGCTGTTTTCCAAGCTCAGCTTGACTCACTGGATGGTGTGTCCTGATGGAGTTGCTGACTAAGAAAGTAAGTTCTTAAATGCAGCCACAGCTCAGCACCAGCTGCAGAGCCACTTTGAGAGCTGCAGCACCAACCCTTTGCTGTATAAGCACCATGCCAGGGGGACACCAGTGTTTATCATCCACTGTCATGTGGTGCTGCAAACCCGTGTGAGGACATGGTAAAGCCCAGGCTGACCCCCTTCCACTCCTCCCACACCTCCATTGACTGCAGCCCAGCCCTTCCCACCTCAAGGAGTCACCTGAGGTCCCCAGCAATCCCTTGCAACAGCAAAACAGAACAAAGATCAGGGCCACGGAAGGTACAACAATCAGATTCCTTTGCTCTACAGCAAGGAATAGTGAGAGGTACATTTTTTCCAAGGGAACCTTTTCTGCTCTCCTCATTCAGCAGCACATACATCAAGATACCTGGGCGACCCAAAAGATTCTATGTGGCACATTTTAGTGTAAACTCTACCAAAATTAATGTGACTGATGGCAGCCATGTTACCCTGCTGGTTTTCTCAAAATTAAATGTCTGGTGTCTGGGAACACAAGAGAGGATAGATATCCACATTGCAGCATGCACATGCAGCAAACTCCCAGGGCTACACAGGAGTAAAACGACTTCTGAGAGATGGGCTGTGCATGGGAGTGATGTTTTTCCTTAACACACTGCGCACTTCTTCTTCCCCTTCTCTTTCTCTCAAAGCCAGTCTTAAAGGTGCAGAACTTAATATATAACATAAACCAGATGATTGGGGATACCAGTATCATAAAGTCACCCCAGGACACAAGGGAACAGTGCAGCAGGACTTCAGCCTGGGCTATCTGCCCTGGAAGCTCATTTGCACACACCTTCCACTGAAGCCTGAGGGAAGGCTGGACCACTCCAAATGCAGGTGTGTTGGTGCTGGCAGATCCTCCCACTAGGGCAGGGTGATTGAGGGAGGAGAGTTGTGGGGTTCTCCCTCTTGCTCAGTTGTTTTCAGAGGAGTGAACAGGCTAATCTACTTCCTCCAGTCACCTGAGTGTAGGAGCTGCCTGCAAACTGCAAGAGCATTTCTAAAAAACTGTAAAACACTTGCTGTGTCATGTGTCTGAGAAGAGGTGTCTGTACAGCTACATAGATGAGCCAGGTGCAAGGATTGCTTAATAAAAAACAACAAACCTGGAGCCTGTTGACACCAGCATGGACAAAGGGATCAACAGGCATGGGGACAGAAACTTGAGAAAAGGCAGGAGGCAGTGGCAAGGCTGTTTGAGTTCCAGGGGAGAAGGAAGAGGAAGAGCAGCACAGAGCACAGCCAGCAGCCTGATCAGGTAACTCTGATGAGACAGAAGGGCTGCACTCGCCAGGGCTGGCGGATCCAGCTGGCACTGCCTCAATGCACACTAAGCATCAGGTGTCAGGGCTCACATGCCAAGGTCCCTGCCTCCCATGCAGATCCTGGCAGCTGTTCAAGTATCTCAGAAATCTTCTCTGGGCAGATTACAAGGGAAGTGGAGATGAGACAAACACCAGGCCAGGAGGGAGCTGCACTTCAGGACTCCCCTCTCCTTTGCAAGTCTTGAGTTGTGCGGTACGAGCAGGCAAGATTGTAATTCAGATCCTCAAACATAAAATGCTCTTCTAGGAGTAAAACCTGATCTGAACCTGGATTTGTGATAAAGGTGCAAGACTGGATGAGGTGCCTGGCAAGGACAGAGTCCAATAGCTCAGTTGAAAAGTGCTTTTAGAACTCAGTTTATATTTAAAAGGAAAAATAAATGAATTTTTAGAGTCCCAAGCTGAATGACCAGGCAGCAGGAGCTGAGCTAGTGGAAAACACCTTCAGAAATCTATCCTCAAAAAGTCCCATCAAACAGGGCTGGGAAGAGGGAGAACTGCTCTCAAAGGACTGACAGACCCCATAGCACTGAGAGAAAATAACCTTTTTTTCTGGGATAGAGAAAACAGGACCTGATCTGAAACCTCCCTCCAGACAGCTAGAAAGCTGAAGGTCCCAGAAAAAGAAATAAGCTTGATGTTCTTTAAAGCAGTCTGGCTGCAGACAAACTCTGACCCAACTTAGTGAACAGTATGTTCACAAGCTTGCAGAACAGAGCACCTGTACCTGTGGCTGCAGAAATGTGAGATATCATAAAGTGCTCAACAGAGATGACAATAGGAGAATTTTGCTCCAAATAACGCTTTTTTGCCAAACTTCTATTCTTATCTCTTAACTGAAATCCATTCCTCAAATTGTAAATCTGTGCTATCTGATGGGCTATTATGTGTTTTACACAGTGATAGCATCAAGAGTTTTTAAATTTACCAAGGCTTATCAAAGTCTCAGGTTGCTTGGTTTCTGCAGAGCCTGGAAAAGTTTTCCAAAACTCAGTTCCCTGCTGGTGTAAATATTGTTTGGCAGCATCAGAAAGGCTTTCCAAGGGGAAGTGAGACAGACTGGAGCTCCTGTCTCTTTGAACCCCAGCCAAATGCATCTTAAATTACAAACTTAGACTAGTGTGGTCCTGCTCTTGAAAAGAGTTTAAAGAGATTGTAAAACACAATGACACTGATCTTCTGTTTAATTGCCACACAAACCAGATAATTGGATACAGAGGATTAAAATAAAAACTGAATATTTGATAATACAAAATTGAGAGGGGAAAAAACAGCTATGTAAAATTACTGTGTTATCAGTGATTCTTGATCGTTTTCATAGCTGAAAATGACCCAGAAATTTAATTAGTTTTGGAAAATGTTCTTCCTATAAACTAGCGATGAAGAAAAATGTGAATCTTGTTATATCTAAACAATGAGCAACTACTGAAACTAAGGAAGATTCATATTGAAACTGAAACATCAGTCTTCATAGTCAAAGTGGACAGAAGAATGTGACATAATTTATTTTAGGGCAAAACGTTGGCACTAATATGCAGTAAAAATACTGGAAAATATGGCAAACTCCAATAGCTCATAGGCTTCAATGCCTGAATGAATCACTGCTGTCATTCAATCCAATTGCCCAGAGTCCTGTGTTTATTCTTTTTAAAGTAGTCTTATTTAAGGAACCAACTTTCCAATTTCATTGGAGAATTTTAAAACCTTCTGCAGCCCAGCTACTGCACTTCTCACTCTGCAGGAAAGCACTTTTTAGACACGTCACCTGAGCATTTCAGTTTTAGATCAGAGGCCTCCTCCCTGCTTTGAACTTTGCAGATTCCAGGGATTGACAGCACCAGTCTCAACCGTGCTTCAGGTTAAAAAAACTTCTGACCTTAGATCCTGAATAAGCTACCTGCACAGTGGAAGAAGCTGAAATTGAGACAACACAGCAGGGAATAGTAAGATTAAAAGCATTGCTAACTGTGCTTAACTTCAGTGACTTTCTGTTTTTGAGAGGTATTTGGGCTTAAAACTCTCAGGCAGCTGCATGGCTGCCTGCCAGAAGGAAGTTCACAGAAAAGCTGTTTGCACAGCATCAGCCTATTTTTAGTGTATGGTTTGGGAGGGAGTTTCTTCCTCCCCCTGTCCCAAGCCTCTGAAATGCTTTTCACTGGCAGGCTGAGCCTGATGGGTGTCTTTGCACAGGAATATGGAATTTCTTCTGGCCAGCAGAGTAAAACTGGGTCTTCATGTATGCCAAGCAACCTGCATGTCTACCCAGCTTACGAAAAGCTGGGCAGCACCAGCCCTGGTTGCTTTCTTCTCAGCTGGAATGTTGTTTTAGGAAAAATAAAAGCAGAGAACCCAGTTTAAACAAAGTAAGATACCATCTCTGGCAAAAATTCAGATAAAGGTTTAAGATTCCTGCCGCAGTAATTGGGTAAGAGAGCAGCCAGTCCAAACTCTGTATCATCCCAGTGCACATGCACACACAAATAAGAAGTGGTTTGTGTGCACTAATCCTACATTCATATGAAGTATTGTTGTCACTTTGCTTATTCTTGCACAACAAAAATGTACATTTTAGATGGGGGATGCATTCACTGTGAAAGCTGAAGTACTCCCAAAAATTTGAAATGGAAGCATGGAGAGTGCTTTGTACTGGGCAGTGTTGGGAGGTTTGTACTAACTCTGCAGATGTGGGCCACACTGCCAGTGTGCCCACAGATGTTATTACCACAATTATTATTGCTATTTTAAAAGAAGGGGTGAAAAAGGAAACACATAGCTGTGAGCTCCAGGGCTGTGCTCCAGAGCTTTACCAGTGCAGTGTTTGCTCCAGAGCAGCTCTGGCTCCCTCACAGGCGGGGGTGTGAAAGGGCCACAGGGCAGTGTATGAACTGGGAGCTCTGCACTGCCCTTATCCCCTGCACCTCCAACCCTCGTCTGTGCCAGCCCTGCACCATGCCCACAGGCTCCTTTAAAATCTCAAATTCCAGAGATTCCACAGCCTACCTAGGAAAGGTATTTCAGAGCTTTGGTGCTCCTGCCCATGTGGATGTCTCAGCTCAGTATCTCCTACTGTAACAGAATCTCTTTTCCTTGTCCTACTCACAGCAGTGGGAAAAAGTGTTTATTTCATTCTTTGCACCTACTTCTAACAGATTTGAAAACATCTCTCCCATCACCTTGAAACCAGCCCAGTCATCCATCCTGTCAGCCCTCGCATTGCTTTTCATCAGTCATCTCCAGCTGATCCCCGTTTTCCAAGAAGTGCAGTGCCCACAGCTTGATACCATGTTCCAAGAAAGGCTTTCTGCTACCACACGCGGAAGAGGGTCCACACCACATATCTTACAGATTACATTCCTGTTCATACACCCCACAGCAACATTGGGGTTTTTTCTGGAGCAGGATGCTGTTGAATCATGTTCAGCTGGTGACTGGCTATAAGCCCAGGAGAACTCTTCTGCACAACTGCTACCGTAGCAACCTGTCCTGTCCCATCCTGTATTTGTTCAACTTCTGCTGAAGTCTACAAACACGCATTTGTCAAATCCATTGCTGGTGTTACTGCATCACATGCTCTTTTGAATTTGTCAAGTTCACTTTCAATTATATTTGTCTTCTGCTCAGTCAGTAGGTAGCTCAAGTCTGGTGCTCGCTACAATTTAATCAGCATATGCCATCCAAATTGTTAATGGAAATACCAAGTAATCTCGAATCAGAGAACTGCAAAGAATCCCCCTCAACACATCCCTGCAGTGTGAATTTTTAATAATTAATCTGAATAAGGTTTTCCAAACAGTTTTTATCACCTCACTTTTAATTTGATGTCAGATCACATTTCCCTGCTATCTTACATAGTCATTAGAGTCACTTAAAATAAAGCTGTGCTCACTGCTTCTCCTCTGCTCAAGGATCTTGTTAACTTGGTGCAGATTAACCAAATTTGATCTTTTAGACACTCAGTGATAAGTTTCCTTTTCCACTAATTTTCCAGTTTAAACTATTGACCCTGAGTTCTGAGCAGGCAGAAGGAAGCAGAGACAAGCTGAGCCTTCAGCAGAGACAAGCTGAGCCTTCAGCAGAGACAAGCTGAGCCTTTTAGTCTAATGCTGGGAAGTAATTTACCATATGGGGTGTCCAATGCAGGCACAAGGACAACTACAGTTGTGTTTGTGCTGCAATCCCTCACACAGGGCAGAGTAAGCAGAGCTTGTCTAAGTGAGGACCTGACAGCCCTCAAAGCATTCACTGCTCTGCTCTGACATCACACAACACAAGGACAATGAGAGTCTTTTCCCCCTGTGCCTATGGGTCCCCACTCCACCGCTAGAAGTGTCCAGCTGCTCCAGTGAGAAATCACATCCATGAAATGGAGAAGGCTATTCCACAATATCCTGCACTTGCCTCAAAGATCTCAGGTGACTGAATTAAACCACAAAAAAAAAAAAAATCCAGCAAATAAAGTAAACATCTGTCCAGTAATAATTTCCATGGCATCAGAAGCCATGTGATGAAACTACTCCCAATATCAACTTTGGTAACAGAAGCCTTGAAATAGCCTTTTCAAGAAACTTTTGCAGAGATGGCTGTGGATCACAGCATCAATAATTAAACTCTGGGGTTGTCCTGTGCAGGGCCAGGAGCTGGACTCAATGATCCTTGTGAGTCCTTTCCAACTCAAGATATTCTATGACTCTATGACTTCATCAACAATGATCATTTGGCAACTCTCAACTGAACATGATGCTCAACAATTTTTTCCTGACAGCTAAGTCTTTGCAGACAGGATATGATTGTTCTCAGGTCCCAGTAATTGCCTATTATGCTCATTAAATCAACTCCTTTTTTAAGGTGATGACATAATAATAAAATCTTCATCAATAGGGCAATAGTGCCCTTTCTTCTATGGAGTTTTCCCAGCATATTTCTTGATAGTTTAAAATTGCTGACAGGTATTACAGTTACATATTTGGACAAATTCAGTGATTTCCAAGTGATCCTTTGCTTTGTTAATCTCTAATGCTACATTTCTATGGTTCCAAAGTGCATCCTGGATGCAGCTGCATGTGTGCAGTGTGCTTAACTTGCACTGTCATAGAACCCCAGCTGGTAACAGCCCCATGCAGCTGCTCACTCACTGCTCTTCCTGGTGCGATGGGGGAGAGAACTGGAAGAGTTAAAGGGAGAAAACACATAGGTTGAGATAAGGATGATTTAATGGGGCAGAAAAAGATGAAAATAATAATGGTGATGATGAAGATGATAAAAAAATTAGAATATACGAATCAGGTGATGCACAATCCAGCTCTCACCATTTGCTGACAGATGCTTGGCCAGTTTCTGAGCAGCAGGCCCAGCCAGCTTTCCCCCCAATTTATGACACCATATGGTAGGGAATATCCCTTTGAGTCAGCTGTCCTGGCTCTGTGCCTTCCCAACTTCTTGTGTCCTTTAGCCATGAGAAGCTGAAAAGTCCTTGACTTAGTATAAACACTACTTAGCAACTACTAAACCATCAGTGTATTACCAACTGTATTCTTACATCAAATGCAAAACACAGCACTGTTCCAGCTACTAGAAAACTAACTCTATGCCAGCTGAAACCAAGATACTCTCTGCATTTTCCTGGTCTCTTAGTCTAAATTAATTCACTCTTGAAAAAAAAAATAAAATGTTTTAAAAGGTGAGAAAGGGAAGCTCCAGCAAGTCAGTCACTTTGCATTAAGCAGTGGTAAATCCAAAGCAGCTTACCCAGTGCAGAGTTAGGAACAGAGACACGCAGAGTTACCACCAAGCACCACACTGTAAGCATGATGCCTTCTCACCTCTCTCCTGGTAATGTTTTCCTGGGCCTGTAACCTCAATAGGAAATACTGCATTTATGCATTAAAATGACAGTTTCAAAAGTTATACTTTTGGAAAAAGGACAGATATGCAAACATGAAATTCATAACTCATTTATTGAATATATATATGCAAGGATACCAATAAAAAGAAACTAATACTGCAAACTACAACTTTGGAAGTAAAGCCAATATAACAGGAACAAAATATACATAACATTGTATATAGGAATGCATTTACCCTCTTCCATACATTCCTTGTCTTTACATCTAATGTAAATATATGCTAGAGCAAAAGCTGCAAATGTTGGCCTAACCTGAGTGCTTTCTGACAAGCAACAGCTCTCCAGGATTCGTTAAGGGCTGAGATGTCACTGCTAACTACTGGCTGTGCATACAGATGCATGTATAGGAACTGCTTCACCAAGTATATAAATCAAGGGCTGTGTTCTGCTTTTTCACCTCCATCACTGATATAGTGGAGTCTGACTCTGGTGACATGGAGGAAGAGTTGCTAATTGCTATCATGCTCTTTCAGTTCTCTTCAGATTAATTTAATCTAATGAGGATTAATTTTCTTGTCAATCTGATTCAGCATATTAATATTTTTGGAATGCACTGATTATCACCTGCCAGATAAGTCTGATATTTCAAATAGATTATCACCTCCTCATTTTTCACTCCGTTTTAGCACGAAGTTCTTTTTCCTATAGGCAGGAGTAAGAGGCAAACTCTCTTCTGTTACACTACATTTTAGGGCCAGATCTGGCAGATTCAAACCATTGTAGATCAGCACAGCTCTTTGTACCTAAAGCTGAGACTTTGTGGAGTGTAGGTGTGACTCCTACTA
This sequence comes from Parus major, assembly GCF_001522545.3. NCBI lineage: Eukaryota > Metazoa > Chordata > Aves > Passeriformes > Paridae > Parus > Parus major. The sequence continues at coordinate 7,026,286 of NC_031772.1, forward strand.
GAGCCTTATCACAGAACCTCCTGTGGATCAACCCCTGCTGAAGGAGTAGATCCTCTGCTCACCTCATGTTTGGGAGCTGCACTGACACTGAAGCAGCCTTTTCCCCCTGCCCTGGACAGCACAGCCCACTGCTATGGGGTTTGACCTTGGGACTCTGGCACTGCACCAGCTGTATCCTCAGGATATTTGAACAGGGTCCTTGTGATGCCTGTTCTTCCTTGGCACAGTCCTTTCTGGGAATAGCACAACCACAGATCTGTGAGACCACAGAGACACAGTGAACTGGGGAGATCTCTTAATGGAGAGGTGCAGGGAGCTGGGGAGAAATCTCCCTTCTCAGAGGTTCCAGGCATCTTAAACAGCACACAATCCTCTTGTGAGCTGAAGAAATGCCCAAAGGCAAAATGTAACAATTAAAAAAAATAAGAAATTAAAGTGAAACCAGTTAAGACAAGTTTTGTTGAATTCAAGACATTGAATTCTCTGATTCTGAGATGAAAGCAGAAGGTGCCTAGTAAAAAAAAAATCTCAGTAATGAATTGACTGTATTAATTTAACTAGCTAATTTAAACATACCTAGTTCACCTATAGAGCACTTTCATTATTTCTAACACTTCTGGGAAGGCAGTAGATGCTCCAGAATAATCTTCAATATATGCTTGCAAAGATTACATTGTTTTACAAAAAAAACCAAAAACAAACCTGCAAACCAAAACAAACCCCCAAAAATTCAGACAGTCTGTCTGAAATTCCAAGCTAAAATACACATAAAAAGACAGTAATGGCAGTATTTTGTCTTTTAAAAAAACGATGTAAATGTTGTATACTATGATACATTGTCATGCTTTTTAAAACTACAATTAAGGACGTAAGAGATGTACAGTAAATACACTGCTGAGGTACATTTCTTCTAAATATTAACACCACGACTGAATTACTCCCCAGCAGGTGATGCTACTTGGGAACATATAAATACAATTTTTACATTGTAAGGCACTTTTACCCAGCATACATGAGTTGAAGTCAGTTATGACAAATTTGAGGCTTGTAAGAAAAGGTTTTTGCTTTTGACTTTGCTTCCATGAATTCTGAATTGATGACAGTTTCACCAGGCCTTTCAGCACACAGGGGTAACAGGGAAACCAGCCACTCGCTTTTCTGCTACCCAAAGGTAAAGTGCTGTTCTGGTTCTTCGAAGCATGGAATGGGGTCATTTATCCATAACAGGTGAGTTATTGGAGTGAATATTATACTAAGCCACTGACACAATGAATTAGAGCTCCGTCTCAAGTACAGTCAGTATGCTGGCAGATCTACCCCATGCAAACTTAGTTAAATACAGTAGCTGCAAACAAAGTGCCTTTTTTCCATGGGAGGGCCATGTCCGAGGCACAAACTGAAGGAATTTAAATATTGAAGGATGCTACTTTGCATTCTAAAACTGTTCTGAGTGGCTGAAAAATATTCATTTCTAGGAGAAACAAAACACCTTGATAGACAATTTCAATAATCGATCTGTCATTGCAATTCAAGTCACGCTTTTAATTTTGAAAGTTACAAATACAAAATAAAAATGATCAATGGCATCATGTTTAGAGCAGTAACTGAATATTTTCTGTACACAGCAATATTTCTTTCCAAACGGGATTATTCTCCAGGAAAGCAAACAGAATTGATTGAATTCTAACAGGTAAAATGTTAGAAATTCCAATATACAGTAATTGAGTCCCTCAAGACATTAAGGGAATGCATAAGAAGACAAATGACACACGTTAAATCTTTTAAAAATACAAGTAAAAAATGCTACAGAAACTCATGTTACAAATGAACCGTTTTTGCAATACCAATCACAGAAGAACTGTAGCAGTTTATAGTCAAATCAGTGTCTTTTGCTTGTTTCCTTCCTTCAAATCCAGAAGTTTTTTTGGGAGTTCAGAGTGAAACAAGTCAAAACCCTAAACAAACAATAAGGTGATGTGGTAGCAACAAACATGTGGACTAGATTCAGCTTTTTGGTTTTATTTAAGTAAGTCTGAGGATGTGCTTTAACAGACCAATTGAAGAAGCCAGTAGCCATTAGAAATGATAAGGTGTTTTGAAAGCAGTCAGAGGACTGTTCTGTTAGGTTTGGTATAGCCTAGATCTGATTGTTCCCTCAAGGAACATCAAATTCTAGCAAGTAGAATTCCATTATGTGATTGTTGACTTGACAGAGAAAGTAAAAAAAAATAAAAAAATCACTAAAACAATAAGGATGATACGTGAAGTTTCCCATATAGTGGTCATATGATTAAAAAATAAATACCAATCTAGCAAAAAAGGTTGTTTCCTCATTCTTCTTACAGAATAGGGGAGCTTTATGCACATTCTTGACAAAACATGAAGTGTTCCACACAACAGAGAACACCTGAGGTATGGACGTCAGATATGGTGGCTAAATTCCATAGTGAGTTAAGAGTTGTAACTCTCTGAAGTAAAAGAGATTGGGCTGCAAAGTCCAAACATTTGTATAGCAGGGTTTTAATCACACTTGGTGAAGTGTTCTTTGTAAATCAGGACACAGAAGGAGGTGGGTTTTTGGGGAAAGAATGAACTACAGCCCTTTGGCATGAGTTCTAAAGCTCACAGCTCAGAACCAACAGCTGCTCAAGTAAATCTCCCGCAAACAATGCCGGGCGGAATGAGCAATCACAACAGGAACAACCTGAAATGTTCAAGCGTGCTTCGTGTACACCGAGTCCTTTCCTACTGGGTGCTTCCCAAGCAAAAACAGCGCAGCTCTGCCATGTACAGCCTCCGGAACTTGTGCAGGAAGAAAATGCAAAATTCACAAAGTACCAGCTCGTTGCCACCACGGACTTGTCCATGTTGTTAATTAAACTAGCTAAGACCTTCCCTCATTGCGTGAATCCACTAAACAACTTACGCATTCCAAATCTTAAAGTTTTTATTCAGTCCAGAAATATAGATCTTACTTCATTTCAATGTCTGCCTTAACTTTTGACACTGTACATATTACATATCATTTATATAGTGTTTCATTTTTTTCCAGACACTGCAGACTACAAACTACATAATATTGACATGTAAAACTCTGCCACTTACTGAAGGCTCACACACATGAACGTTTCAGGCAGTTCAATGAAATTTTAACAGAGTTGGGTAGTAAAAAGTTACTAACCCTTTTCTGATTTTTAGAAAACAATTTAAAAGAATTAGTAGTTATGATGTCTTAGTCATTCCCAGTTCTATAACTCTGTCCCTTGAACCTGTTTAAAAAATGATGAAAACAATAGTAAATTTAAAATCATACAGAAAAGCATTTCACAACTCTGACATTACATCTACATTTAGCAATAGAAATGAGGGCCTCCCTTCTTACACTGTTACAAAGTCAGCCAGATTTAAAAAACAACAAATCCTCCCCATTCTTCTACAGTATGCCAATAAAAAGTACTCTGCATACACTAGATTTAAATACTTCACTGCAGTAAACTACATTAGTTGTATATTGCGTTTCAGTCTTGGTAACAGATCTGTCAGGAGTAACTTCCATACCTAGTTTCCATTGAGCTGCTGCTGAGGAATGTCATTATGGTCAGTGCCTGATTTGCCACGGCTTTTGCTTTCTCTTTCTTCATCCTCTTCATCTCTTTCATCATTTCCACTATGGTTTTTACAATAGAGTCTGGCACAATAAAAGGAACAGTGAGGATTTACACTGAAAATATCCATCAAAACCTGACTTATTCCCAATTAGTTTTGAGATATGCTACAAGTCAGTTGCAAACTCTTAAGTCATACACGGCTTTCAGTCAAGCATCAGTTAAAGTGAGAAGGAAAACAAGGCTCAAGAGCAGCCAACAACACTGTGACCAATGGCAGTTTTGCAGCACTGGCACTGCACTGCTCGGTGAATGCCCTCTCGTGGGCACAGCGCGGCAGCTCAGCTGCAGCCAAGCCGCAGCTCTTCAGGAAGGATGGAAAGTTGTGGGGTCCAAAAAGCCCCAGAAGGAAGTTACAAACACATCAATATGGAGGAATCATGACATCAATTTTCTTGATCTAAATTATAGATCACTGGAGAAGAAAAATATAATACAAATCAAATAAATTTCTCATTTCTCCTAATTACAACACTACAGAAATTTTAAATTAGCAGAGTAACTGAAATGTTTTGTAAAACCGACAACTACTTAAAAATTCCATTTTAAGTTAAATAATATCCTCTTTTTTAATAACATATTGACTAGCCAAATTATGCAGAAAAAGTGTTATTTCATAACTTTACTTTCATAATAGATTCAACAATTACACAGGTCCTTACTTATAAATTCCTCGTGACATATTCTCAATGTATTTAGCTTTGTCTTCTACTCCACAGTGGTAATGGTATGTTTTTATGCAGGCTTTGATTTCACACCCAATAGTAGCACCAGGCTGGCTGCAGAGTGTGCATTTCTGCGCAGGGGAAAGAAGAGAACAGCAACGTTCAGCATCTCAGTTTTTTGTCTCTTAGTATTCAGTTTAGTGTTCCTCATATTTATGGCTAACATTTTGGAACAGAATAATTCCTCTGGCAGATCATCCTTCCAAAGAAAAGTTAATCAAAGACATGGTAAACCAGAAACTGTAAGATACCAACCCGTTAAAATATGTGCACTAGGATTTACCTGTCTGTTGCACAGAAAATTGCTACATGATTGCAAAACACATTATTGCATTTCCAAGGCCATTTTATTGCTGTTGAAGTTAGTATGCTAATATATATAGAGTCTTAAATTATTTTTTTCAAGGAACAATATTGCTAGTTTTTTATACTCTCTCTGATCCCCCATAAATTTCTCAACACTTTAAAAACATCCTGAGTTTTAATAAAATACAGTGTGATGCTTTACCAGCATCTCCATCTCTGAGATCTTAACATGTTTTCCTATTAAAACACTGAAACAGTTGGAAACACTGGTTTGTTCCAATGTTAGAGAATATATTCACTGCAAGAACTGCATATTCTCTAATTTTATGTGTGGCTTCACATAGTGTGTTTTGAGTAACACATCTCCAAAGCTGTTACTCTCTTATAGTTACAGCATGGTTAATATGAATCACATGATTCTATGTTAATAACAATTATTTACATTGTCATAAAGAATCCCAAATACCACATGCCCAAACACCACTAATACTGAAGTGATTCCTATCTGGCTGCCCTTCCCACAAGTAACAATATATTTTAATTTTGTGTTTAGAAGGAGATGGAAAAGATTGCTCCATAGAAGGAAGCGAGGCAGAGCTATACAGACCTTAGCAGAATCACTAATGTTCATCACATTCTGCAGGTACATACCATTCTTTTTCCTCTCTTGATTTCTTGAAGTACAGTTTTGATATCAAAATCACCAAATTCTGCCCTTGAAGTTGTTGTTAGCTGGACAGTGCCAGAAGAGAACAACTGTAAAACAAGCAAGTCAAAGTAATGTCAGGTCACCAAGATGATTGGAAATTTTTTCTTTACAGGAAAAACTGAGCATTGAACATCCTATTTTGTGATCTCAGGCAGCATGTCCTTTACCAGCAAACTAGGAAAAACCCTATACCGAGCAATTAAAGTATTCCATCTGATCCCCACCTGACTGCTTTAATTAGAGTTGTTGTTGCCTTGGAGAACTGTATTTTAAAAGACAGAGGAGTAGACAAAAAATAATGTCAGGATGAAAACATACCATAGCAAATGGGCAATATTATCAATTACACTACTCAACTTTTTAGGAATATTCCATTTCCTTCCCTCTGACATATATGTAATTCAAATTCAACCCTGATTTCAATATAGCTATGAAGTCCTGAGGGATGAAAGTGGAGGACAGAAGTACTATCCCTTCCATCATCATCCTGGTAAATTCAGCTTTCATTGCCTTAAAACTGAAGTTCAGGTAGACAAAGTAACAAAGAGCTTTGCTACAGTAAGACTCGAAGCTGCTGGCACACACCAGCTCTCTGTTTAGTGAGGCTGGGTACAGAAAGTCAAAGAGTAACTCCACTGATTGCCTGGACTATTTATTCATTTTTGAGGTAAGGACCAGCGAAGTTACCCAAAGCCCTACCTCACTCATAGAACGAGTGCTGTCTGCTCATGTTCACTGCAATTAGATCCCACTCAGGCTGACAGTTCTATAAATGTGATCATTGAAAGTCAAGAGCTTTCTAGAACTTTCATATCCCACACTCTACTCAAATCACACAGCCTGAATTCACAGGTCAGAAAATTAATGATGTTCATGGAAACTTCTCAGATTGTGCCTGAATGCTTATGAAGCTGTTTTACTCTTGGAAAGGATCCTTTTAGTTAAAACTGTTTTCTGTTTTCATTTTTAAATACTTCATATGCATTTAGATGCTAAGGGAGCATTTTTAATAAGCTAAAGAGTCTCCCTGAGCTAATTCCATCTCTTAGCATGGAGCCAACTTTTATTCATATTGCCTGCAGTGAAAATAAATGAATTGCTCACTTTGCAACACTTCAGTGCTTAAGGAGATCATCAGCATACAGACAATACTCAGCATAATTACATGTGAGGGTACTGTATTAAAATCCAAAATAGCAGTTCAGACAAAATTTACAGAATAGACAGGTTAACAACAATACTGTTACTCACCATGCACTTATAGTGTGCTGCAGCCTTTTTGGCATTAAATATATGAAGCTTTCCTCTAGCTTCATTTTCTTCTTCACCTGCATGACAGAATCCACATTTAGGTTTTGTATCACTGGGGCTGCTTCTGTGGGGAGACCTGTCTCTCTGAAAGAAAAACATTTTACTAAAATATACTGCTGGGATACAAATAAGGTTGCAATTTTAAAAGCCTGTGGCCACCAGCTGGAGGCTCAGACAAATGCAAATTTTAAAAAAACTTATATTTCAGAGAAGAAATATGCAATTCTGTCTTCTAAGAAGTTTAGCATATTTACTGCTTACATAGGAACTGCTTTCTATTTCATCTGTGCCATGTGAGGACGTAGATCTAGTGTCTTCTGACTGCCCTTTTAAATTTGTTTTTCTTGGTTTTCCCTTACGACCCCTCCTTTTTCCTTTGGGAGGTGAAGGCTCCAATTCGTGTTCATTGATATTTTCTTCTAAATCTGCTTTAGAAGTCAGAAAACATCATTAAATAAGATTCTCCACAATTTTATAAAAAACAAACTAAGAAAAAAAAACCCAAACCAAACAAAAAAACCCCACAACCCACCAAAATCAGACAAGAAAAACCACAACCTGTATTTTCTGAATTTTGGTCTGAAATAAAAATAGCACATTTTCACCATTTATTACGAACATGCACCAGGGATGGAAACATTACTTTTTATATATCACACAGCTTTGCATCTTTATAATGTAAGAAGGTTTAGTGCTTTGTAACAACTTCTACTTTGAGACCTAAAATATGTCTTCAGATACACCTCTTCACCTTCACGGAAAATAACATTCATTCAAACTACACTGAAACTGGAAAGTGTTTTCACCCATGAAATATGCTAATAATTTATTAAGATTCATAACTCAAATGTAAATTGCCCTTGATAGTATGCCAGTGTACCCAAATAATAACTCTCTCCTTGCTTTATTAATTGATGCCTGTTGATTTAAGAAAAAAATTCATCCACTGGGTTATAACATTAACATCAAGCTTTAAAACTGAAAAGTATTTTGCCTTCAGTGAAACAAATCTACAATTTTATGTCATTACAGAGTATTTTTAGATCTGCAGTGGTTTAGAGGAAATCATCCCCACTGACAACATCCCGTATCAAGTATTTACAGACCACTAAGAATATGAGAACACATTTTTTAATACAGACATAGCAAAAGAGGCCTGACAAGTTCCTTCAGCTGAGCTGTGAATGCTACACAGAGCTGAGCCCAGCCTTTGGGCACATTGTCCTTTGCATGACTCACAGCTCTACAGAGGATACAGATCAATTCTTCAAGATTAAGATTGCTTCCAATATGATCTAGTTAAATTGTATCTGATAACTACATCTAGCAACCAGCTCTATTCAGTCACTAACAACTTTCCTACTCACAGGAGCATCCTTCTTTTTTTCTTCTAACATGTAGCACCTACCCCTGCTTGAACCACAAACATATTTCAGCAGACTTGTTTAAAGAACACACACAGACACTGCTGAAGGACTTTCCTTCTCAAAATCCAAACCACAAACATCAGTATGAGCCCCCAAACAGAAGGAAATGGTAATCAGAAGACTTGGAACATTCACTTGATTGATATTGCCATATTGTCTGAGTATCCAGATAGGACATCTTAGCTGGAGACTAAATGCTGCCTTGCCAGCACTTGTCTTTCTTACCTATTGTGATATAAAAAAATCAGATCACATTTCTATCTCATGATAACAGTGACTCAACTGCACAAAATTCAGAGTGCTGAACATATTCCACAGCCACCAAGTGGGAGCAGAAGACAACTGAAGCCCTGGCCCAGCCTGGCACACAAGTACATCCTGTTCAGCTCCATCTATTGTATCTGTGACTAACCCTTAAGAAAGCTACGGCTTCTGCTCAGTTATTAAGGACAGAAAACTAATGCAAATGCAACACAACAGGTTATACTGAAATTTATATAGATCTGCAAATTATTTTGGTTTAAACTTACAGATTATTCAGCTAAATACAGATCTGCCCAAGTTGCTACTAAGACACATCAGCCTGTCTACAGTGTCCCTATACTTTAATATACAAACTACTCTTTCCTAATTATATGTCAAAAGCACCATTTGTTTTACTCTGAAAAAACTAAATACATGATGACACAGATTATGTAATGAAACAATATATTTTACATTTTCTTCTCAGTATTTCCTAACATTATTTTTCATTTGTCACACTCGCTAAATTTCCCAAGCAAGATTATGCAATTTAGATACTGACCTCTTAGACTGCATATAGCAAATTTATTACAGTCTGAAAACTTCTTTCAAAAGTAATTCTTTTATCTTGTTCATTGTATGAACTCTCCATTGATTATTCAAAGAAATTTGTAAATATTTGTCTCTATTTTTACATTTACAGAAATCAGACGGTTATTCTGGAAAAAGAATCTTACAAAAATGTGACTATTGAATCCATCCAATAATTTAAATAACATCAAGAAGAAGTTAAAAATATTCCTTCCAAAATAATTCAGTGGACTTTTCTACTGTATTTTATGAGGCAAACATAGTCCATTCACTGCCTTTTCTTATTTTTTCCAAAGCTCCTTGTCAATTTTGTCAGCCAAAATGCTTTCCACCTCAGTCCACCCTTATTTTCTACAATAACATTAAAGCATGTCCTGAACTCTTTACAGTCCCACTTACAAAACTGGAAATGAGTTATAACTGCTAAAAACCAAGCACACCTTATGAAAATCTATTTATTCTAAGAAGGGTCAATCTCCTAATAGAATAAGTTCTTAAGTGCTATTTTTTAGTCTATAATAGCATATTTAAGATTTGAAAAATAAAAAAGCTGTATTTTTAAAAGACAGTTTCAGTATAAGATAAAAAACCAGGAAGAATGCACAGCTTTCCTCAAAGGAGAACCCCTCTTCTGTGCTCAAAACAATGACTTTCAGAGAAGTTCAGATATTATTAAAATCCAGATGCTACATGACTCCCCTTCACTAAAACACAATTCCTTGAAGATTTAAGTCTCCTAGTTCAAGTGGTGTGGACCTACAGAGTAACAGCAGCAAGATGTGAGGATCTGCTCTACCACATCTGTCCTTCAAGACTGATGCCTAGAAACACTAAAGCTCCTCTTGTTTTTACAGTACCTTGAACTCCCAGAATAGAACAGGGAGATTCTAACCAGCTGTCAAATACATCTGCCCTGGATGGTCTTCATGTTTAATTTACAGCTTGGTGGGTGCCCTCCCCTCAAGCCCACTGCCAGCTTACCCTGTGTCCCTGGCATCTGATGGTTGGGTGTTTCCAACTTCTCATGTCAGCTTGAACTAAGGAAAACACAAAAAGTTGTTCAACTCCTCCCTGACCAGGTGATGTTTTATCATGGATATCACCCATCCTCTGAATCCCCTGAGACTCCCTAGAATTCCCTCTTCAACTACCCCCCATCCTATATCCCATTACTGCATTGATTTTTAAAATCGTGACAATTTTCTCAATATAACTTTACCTAAAGTGTTCCAAGGAGGTTTCTATGAGCTTCCCTCAGAAATCCCTAAATGCTAGATCTGAAAAGAGCCAAATACACAACATGGCCTGAGAAGGGGTGGTAAGGGTAGAAATCAAGAGGAAACAATCGACATTTTAAAAAGCACCTAGGAATATGATACTCTAAATGCAGATGAATAGAAACAAGCCCCTAATTTGCATGAAATCCATGAGCAGTACAAAGTACCACAGAAGGAAGCCTGGAAAAATGCTGTATTACATCAACTGTTAACAGGGAGATACAGCTTCAGACAGAAACCTAAAAATTCTCCTTTGATCTTGACTAGAAGGAAAAAGGATCAAGATGCTTTGCTGTTTTAAAATAAGGCTTGGCAGAGAAGAGGTTGAGCTATCACTGATCCATACTGCATCAGCTTGAAATATGCATGGAACCACCCTTTTCCAAAAGCCAGGTTAAGGCAAAGTAATAAAGAATTACGTGATTTAAAGGTTGTGAAAGAACAAGCAAAAAGAGGATGTGTACAATAAATACTACTCTATTGACATCCTACATTGCTTTAAACAACAGTAAGAGAGCCAGAAACAAAGGAAGCTGAGTTTGTATGAGGAAGATAAAAACCAAAACTACTGGCAAAATATATTTGCAAGTAGGACTGGACATGAAAAGAAGCCAAAGCATAGAATTTTGAGGTGGCTGAGACATGGTGCTATATAAATCTGAAATCACACAGGTAAAGTTTTACAGTGCATTTGGGGTAAAAGAGAAACTAAAAATCCAAGGAAAAAATCAATCTTATTAGATTTTTAGAAGAGAAAAGGAATGTAACAATGAAAGAAAATGAGTACTTCAGCATGCTAGAGTAAAATCTCCTTAAACATATGAGCCAACATCATTGTTTTAAATAGGAAAGAAACATCAAAAAAACCCCAAAAAACAAAAAGAGCCTTATTGGCCCAGTAGTTAATACTAAAAATGTGGATGCAACTATAAGCAATAATAAGAATTAGGGATTTGCAAAAAAACCCTTGCAATCAAGTACAAAATCAGGTAAACAAATCATGAAATAATAGTAGTTTTATCAGCAGATGATGTGAAATTAACAACCAAAATGCTGAATATATTTTTTGTGTTATCTTTTACAATGGAAAAAGAATAAGTTACATTAAACACATCTAAATTAAGGTAAGAACTGTGAGGAAAAAATTAAATTACCCCTTAGGTCCTGCCACTAATATGTTTTTCAAAAGCCCCAGATACTTCAAGGTACTGATGATTCTCATCCAAAAGTTATTTGTTATGAGGTACTTGAGATATATATTTAATTAAGTACATTTAACATAGAAAAATAATAAAATAATCCTTACTAAGCACACAATTTAAATGCATTTTCAAGCAAAGAAACACTGGCAAAGACTGAAGACAGATGATGCAGTTGGCTTATTCACACAATAATGATGAATTTGTTGAGTAGCTGACCAAGCCTCTCTGTATAACATCTTGCCTAGATGCGAGGGAGAATTGGAACACCACAGAACAACTCCTCAGACAGGACAAACCATTCACCACATGACTTTTACATTTTTCCTTTTCCATTAGCCATGTGATTTTCCATAAGAAAACCCTGGTGTGATGTTTCTGCACAAACCTTCATTAGTCTGCAATGGGACACTGCTAATACACTGCCTGCACTAACCATGGGAACACCATGTACACACTTGATGCCACACCCAGAGCATTCTCCAGGAGACAGACACCAAGCAGGCTGAGTTAGCCGAGCCCTTTCTCACCATCAAAATCAAAAGGATCCCAAACTGCAACATTATAGAAACATTTACACCTGTGTTACTGCAAACAACCAGAGGCAAACCTGTGCTAGGACCAGTGCTACAGAAAATGCAACAGGGAACAAACTGCTTCAAGAATCCAAAGATGAATCAGTATGTTACCCAACTAGAAGGCAAAAAAGTTGCAGATATTTCTTCCTGCCAGTCTCTGGTTTTCACAGCACTCTGGGAAAGTACTCAGTGCACTACAGATTGCAGTGTCTCTAAATAGGTCTCAGAGAAGTACCATCCTGACTCAATTTACTGAGCAGTGTGAGAAGCATAGATTCCATGTCTGATCTTCAGAATGACAAGAAAAGTATGCTAAGACAAGGAATGTCCTTATTTCCACTGTGGAAACATAATTCCCTTAGGCTTTGAGCACAGCTACAACAGAAATTACAGACATTTTATTTTCTGACCCCACAGCTCTCAAGCATCTGCTTTAAACATTAACAAGAGAAGTCACACAGCTCTTTGTTAGTCTTTGTCTTACCACTATGTAACAGATGAAATTACATTCTTCTCTTAGTATATATTAAACTATTCCTCATCAGCTGAATTTGTTTTAAATTCAACACACGAGCCAGGGCAGCCCCACCTGCAGGGAACTGAGAGAGGCCAGTTTTTTCATTTTTCACCAATTGTTTCCAGTACATTTGAATAAATTCCAACAAACAGTTCCAAGACATTAGTTCAACAATACTTCATTCTTCAAACAGAATAAATGCAATTGTATCAAACTGAACAGTAATTCAACTAAGGGCTAGCTGTGATCATTTGAAAGCACTGGCACCAATTCCTGTAACCTATTAGGTACTGAAAACTTAACTTGCTTAAAATTGTGAATGAAGCTGTTACCTGTAGTTCAGTTATTTTGTTAAATTTGTAACCAGCAAGACAAAACCCTAGATGTCCTTTTTCCAGTTAATGGGAACAAAGCACAGAAACATCACTCTGAATTACACAAAGGAAATATAGCAGAAATACAATTTTCCTATTCTATGTCACCTAAATGCCAGGCCATATAGATAAATTAGATAAACCAAACAATCTGTGGAAACAGATAATGAATTTAAGAGCACAGTACTCTGCTGCCATGATTCACATTTTTGTATTCTAAGAAAGCAGAAGGTACTTCATCAAGACCTGTCAAGTGAAGAAAAATTAATTCCCATCACTCATTAATTTTGTCTTGATGAGTAGCTACCAAGTCTGATGAATCCTCACACTACCTGAATTTCGTAACAGCCATAAAAAACACCTATGAAGTCCTTTTTATTAGGTCTTAGCAGGTGACTTAATTCCAACAGAGGTCCTTCAGCATTTCCATGCAGCCTCAAAAGATTTTCTTTAACTGTTTAGTGTTTTACAGACAGTCTTTTTAAACTAGAACTTCTAATGAAAGTACACAAGCCAAATCTCAGACTTGGGCAAGCATGATCCCAGAAGCATCCATTTTCTACAGAAGGGAAGGAAAAATCTCACTGTTATGTAGCAGTGCTTCCTACATAAAATAAACTCTTCTGGACAGACCAAACCCTCATAAAAGCTCTTTGAATGTCTGTTAACATAAGTGACAGAATAAAAATACTTGAACTGGAAGAATTAAATCTGGATACAAAGAACCAAGCATAAGAACCCACAGATGTTCTAAACTGACCAAGAAAAAAAAAAAACCCACAATAAATTAATAGGAATAAAAAATCCCCAACCAAAAAGCAACACAGAGAAGGAGCAGTTAAGGTTCCATTAAAAAGGACTGATGGTCTGCATGCACCCACACTGAGTAACAGAACCACAGATAAGCTTTAACTGTTCTGTTAGGAAAACACTGCTAAGCAAAGATTAATGAAAATGAAACTAAAACAAGATTTAAAAAAAAGCCACTGTGTTAACATCTAGTTTCCCTGCCTAGTCTAGTCACTCTTCTCTGCCAAGTCCTTTATCTGGTTTCACACACCACCATTTTTTCACATTTAAATGCCTCCTTGACATTCACATTTTCATCAAGAAACAAACAAAATACACACATAAAGCTTAATCTCACCATTCAACACCTTCCAGTTGTCATCTCACTGAACAAACTTCAGCATTTATGTATTAAGGGAAAAAAATTCCCAAGTCTGTTCTGAAACTGAAAACCACCCTGTAATTTCTGTCTGCTAAAGTTAATTAATGTTCAATGTAGCAAAATAGCATTGCTAAGGAAATTGCTTATAGCATTGTATCAGATGTATGCAATATGTATTTCTACTTTCTTTGAGTTAAAGGAGGTCTATCACAAAATAGCCCCAGCTTCTGGCACTATCAAATCCACAACTGTTAATAATAATTATTTTATGGGTAAAGTTTCCAAAACTGTATGAACTAAAAAGAAAACATATTCTTTGGGAATGAGCACTGGGTGGAATTTCAGTGAAATATTAAATAAAGAACTGAAAACACAAATGTGAAGTATAGCTACACATCTATAAGTGCAAAGCTATTTCTACAAGTGTAAAGCATGACAGAAGTAAATATTTTAAACAAAAAAATGTGTGCAAAGTGCTAAATAATATACTGTTGGATTCTTTTGCCTCAGTTGTTCTGTGTGCCATTGTGTACTTCTCTTCTACCCTCAATCTTCATATAAGTCTAGATTAATGTTTTAATAAATTAACATCATCAACATTTAATAAAAAACCCCACTAATTTTTCCCAATATGTCTATATAAAATTTAAAATCCTTTGCTATTAGAAAACGACACTGTAAAATTGAAGATAATGGTTTCTGAAAACTCTTAAAGAAAAGCACAAGTTCAGATCCTGCAAGGAATCTCAAGCAGAAAAAGTAATCCAGTGGTTTTGAGCTCCATGCAGAATTGGAGGCATTTTTAAACACCTGTCAAACACTGAGATATTTGTGAATTATTTTAAAATAATTAATTTTAAAGTTAAAATAGATTAATCTCTCTGGACTCAAAATGTCTTTGATATTCTGTATCTGCTAACACACAAAGCAATCCCCAAATCAAACAAAGTGCCAAACTACAAGACAAGGTGGTCCTTTCTCATTGGAGAATTAATTATAACATATATATTATTTTTCTTGTTTAAACCCAGTAACAGTAAAATTAGAGTTTTATACATAGGCACACAATAATAATTATGTAAATAGACTAAAAAAAAAAAAAAATCCATTTTCTTTGGTATTTTCTGCTGCCTTCAGAATTTTTTTGAACATTGAAATAACATCCAAACCTTTACCATTAATAAGTCTACTACCTACAGCATAAAAAGCAATATATTATCTTAAAAATATATTTGGCATAGAGACTGAAGTAATTTATGAAGTTTAATCTTCACTAAACAGGTGTATACTCCTCATTAATTAAATCTGATGACATTTCAGTTAAAAGCAATACAAAGCAATACAAGAAGTAAACTACCAACTGTTTGCTTACCCAAATTCAGATACAGTAGAAAAAAAAAAAACCTTAATAAATACACAATAGCACAACAATAGTTTGGAATTTT
This sequence comes from Parus major, assembly GCF_001522545.3. Classification (NCBI taxonomy): domain Eukaryota; kingdom Metazoa; phylum Chordata; class Aves; order Passeriformes; family Paridae; genus Parus; species Parus major. The sequence goes on from NC_031772.1 coordinate 7,041,824, forward strand.
AACACACCACACAATATATCTACATTTGTGGCATTTCACTATTCTTTTCTGCAAAGCTACACAGCTTTCGTGAATGGATCCATCAAACTTTGTTTTAGAATCACTATGATTCAGAAACTTATCTGTAAGTGAACTCATCACAATCCTTTTCATTTACTATGAGGTGTTTTTTTTTACAAGAGTTAAACTCTATTTATTAGTCAAAAAAATAATGAATATTTAGGAATATTAGCAGTAGCAAAAATCAGCTGTTACCTGACAAAATATTTCAGATGTTAATATAGTGAATATTTAACTACAAATAAAATCCAGCTTCTTCCAAGAAGGGAATGTTTAACTTCTACCCAGGCTTTGGTTTTATGGAGCATCATATCTTTTGAGCATCCTAAAATTTATGGTTGGGGTTTTTCTGCACATCAATCAGTGATTTTTAGAGAAAATACAGAAATCAGATGGGCTTCCAAACTCATTGTTTCTCCAAAAAATGTAGTTCTAATTTTTACTGAAAACACTTATATTCTCCAGAAAAATTAAATTTAACCAAGTATCTTTCTACAATGGGAAAAATTTATATTGAATAATTTTACCTTCAGAGTTATGCGTAGTTTTCTTGTGTTTTCGACATAAAATCCTATAAACAAAGTAGTTGAAAACTGTCAAGTCAGTCACGAATCACAGATTATTTACTCATCTTTTAAATTTAAATGCCAGTACATTTTTCTCCCACTTATAAGTCTCACTGATACACAAATCTTGCACAGAAAATATGCTTTTCCACCACATCACTATTTTGAATGCCACAATCATAATTAGAATTTTTTGCAACAGTTTTGCTTAGATTCCAAAGTGGGGTTTTGTTTTGCTTTGTTGCTTGTTTTTTAAACAAAGAATGTAAAATACAAATTAAAAAATAAATGTAACAAATAAATAATAGTTACATGTAAATGCCTTGTGAAGGTTTCTCTCTTATCTGAGCTTTATCATGCAAAGCACAGTAGTAGTGATATGTCTTGTGACACGTTTTCACATCACAGCCAATGGTCGCTCCAGGACAGTGGCATAAAGAGCACATCTGGAAAGGAAAAGAAAGCACAATCCATGGTACTTTTTGTTTAGTACTTCTGAGTTCAAAAACAATATATTTACCACTCCTGGTGACAAAACAAATGGATTTATGCACTTGGTATTATTCTTCCTGCTCTCTGGTGTTTTGCATAATTTATTTTAAAATTAAGAAATTTGTTACGTGTGGAACAGTGCAATAACCATCTGCTGCATTATTAACTCAACCACCATTATCAACTCAATAAAGAAAATAAGTAATTTATTTTTGTAGAATGCATTTGATGAAAGTGACACAGCTATTCACCTGAATATCCCTCTCACAAGGCCAGCCTGTTTGTACCAAACATTTCAGAAAAGTTAAAATCATAATTGTACCTGTTTAATTCTGATTTATATTATAAAGGCAAGATGGGAAAAAAAAATGACAAATTTGTTTGAGATTGAATCCAGCAATCAGAAATACTTATCACCTGCAAATTTATCTCAGCATCAGCAGCTAACTTTACTTTTTTTTCCTACAGTTATGTCCTTAAGTCCTTTCCAAAACACTGAATTTAGTGCAGTATTTGTTAAACACAATTAATTTATTTGAACTAAATTTTGCTCTTTATACTTATATTGCAAAAAAGATTAAAAGTGAGGCTGTTGTTTTACTCTCCCATTAATTAATTCTTCTTGTATCAAACACATAGATAACAGCATCTATTTGCCTTCTAAATTGCTCATGGTCCTTATACTGTGGCAGGTAAGGAAGTAATTGACAGTACCACAAAATTTTTCTCTTTATTGTTCTCTACTGACTTAATATTCCCAAAAATCTCAGGATTTCCCATTAAACTCACCTCCCAAGGCAACTGGAGCTTTTTCTTTGTAACCTGCATATTGCCCACACCCCAAAAAGGCTACAATCAATTCCACATTTAAGTAGCAATGTAGGATATTCCCTACATATATCTATATCTCTGTGGATACATTTTTTTTCCTACTGCACTCCTTTAGTCAAGTTCTCCTTGCTACTCTCAAATACACCAAAAAAATAGACCACCAAAGTTACCAAATATACCACCAGCCTGTTTTTCAATTTTAATGAAGTCAACTGAACAGTAAAAATGTCAAAGCCTTGGATCATCTCCATTTACTCCTCTGCAAGCTCTGAAATGGTACAGTTATATACTGTTCCCTAGTTGTTATCTAATTTGTATGGGCATTTTATCTCATAAATCTGTTATACATTATGGTTTTATATATAATAATTGCTGATCAAAGTCCTATAGGAAAGCCTAGGCTTATATATCCAGCCAATTAAGTTCAGCCAGAACCTGTTTTTGAAAGCCAGAAATTACTAGAAGAAAACTTTCTTTTTATGAATACCATGATGTGTCTGTAAAACAGAGCACACACATTTTATCTATGTTTCTAATAAGTAATAAAATACTTATTCCATTGGCATGTGTCTGCTATCCAAATAGTCACTAACTCAAGTTATATTGGGTATATCAGAAGTTTGATAAGCTGAAAATTAGGTATGCTGTTAAAAAAAACAAACTATTCCCAGATATTAGGAATAATACAGATAATTAAAATAATTCAGATATCAATGACTTGTACTTCCAAATATTTTGACTTCATAAGCTTTTGTGACTGGCCTACTAAGGTTTAAACCTAGCACCTTTTCTCAGACAGATCTATTGCCATCAGAAAGTCTCTACATTCTGTCAGTGTCACTCTGGTAATGAGGTCCCCACTGTCAGAGCCCACCTGGCCAGCAGCACCTCCTGAAGCAGGACAAACTGAGCCCAAGCCATCAGCATGTTCACTTAACCCAGTGCACTGAGGTTTTTGCTGAATGTGTTCCCCCAGAACAGACCAGGCTACAGCAGCAAGCAGATCTCAGAGAAAGGATCTGGGCTAATGACAAACCTTTACCTTTAAACTTCCTACATGCCAATGGAGAAAGACAAGTTCCTCCAGAGAGTGATTCAGAGCTGCAGCTCTCTGACAGCTATGGAGACATGGCACACAAGTTAAGATCTAAAATTATTTGGTACATTTTCTCCAAAGAGGAAACAACTCAGGACTATGAATCCATTAGATTGACCAGATCCAGGTTTTCTACAAAAACCTGAACTAAGTGCCTACTACACACAGCTGGTGAGCTACAAGAATGGAGCTATTGCAATAGAAGGAACATAAAGAGATTCAGAAGCAGAATCCACCATCAAAGACATAAAAATAAAAAAAACCTTTAAAACCCTTCAAGAGACAGAAAAATCAAGAAGTTTCTTTATGATCAGTGGTCATTTACAGTCATTTACTACCATGTTCTTTGGAAAGTCCTAATCACAACATGAATGACTTGTGAACCGTTATTTCTTTATGCTTCAACTAATCAGAGCAAATGAAGTTCCCTGGATTGGAAAAGATTCAAATGAAACAGTGGATGAAATAGTAGACTATTATAAAATTGTAGTTCTACAATAATGCTTTGGACTTGTCTTAGTGGTCCAAGTACTTGTAAATACATAGAGTTCTTAAAAAAAACTAAGCTGATTTTATTTTTATTCTGCTATTATTCTTCTCTAAATAACTAAGCTGAAAGGTTTTAATGTGAGGAGTGAACTGAGCATCTGCTAAAATTATTTTAAAAAGAGCCTCATTTCCCCAAATGGAAAACAGCTACTTCTAAATAAATAATAAAATAAATTCCTCATTAATGAGCTTCTCAGGAATTAAGTCATTGCTGCTCAATCTCTTTAATTTGGTGGAGCTGCAATGACTACTGTACCCACATATATCATAAGCCCTCTATATTCACAGCATTATTTTTTTTAAAATCAATATTAAAAGGAGCAAAAAGTGTATTTGGTAGTTAAAATTAGATTTTGGCAGCAAACCCAAATACTGGTAAAGGCACAATAACACCCTTCCCAGGATCCTAGAATGTGGGTTTCTTTCAGAAATCTAACAGAAAACATTAAATAGATTAAATACACTGAACAACTTCCTTGTACACTTTATGGAAGGTATGAAAACACTGTCTTCCATTTTCAAGAGCCAAAATAGAGACTTACCAGTTTTGTGCCTCTTTTTATTTCTTTCTGAATATCTTCAATAGAGAATCCACCAAGACTCTCATTATCAGTGTGTGAAGAAACCAGTGCGGATGAGAACAGCTAAAATTGCAAAGACAGAACCTGTATTTTAATTTTAAGGGTATAAGTGATAGAGAAATTTATAGATATGAAGCCCACCAAATTACAGTGGTTAATCATGCGTGCCAATTCCAATCTGGTTGTTTTTTCCACGTGTTTGCAGCGTTTTCCCGGCTCCATCCCATTCCCGGTCACTCACCATACACTTGTGATGTGCCGCCACCTTCTGGTTCTCCGACATCAGCAACTGCCCACATTCGTTATCTTTATTCGACCGACAGAACCCACACTTCCTTTGTCTGGAGGAGACTTTCTTCTGTCCGACTGAGCTTGTCATGATTTTAAATGACCTTAGAATGCCACTGCAATCCTCTCAATGCTACAGGGAAAAAAACCTGCAATCAGCATGTTAACATCAACAAAAGGCAAATTAACATAGCTTTATAAATACAATATTGGATGCTTGGAGGTGATTTGTCCCTTTTCTTTATGCTACTTCAGTACAGCCAAATAAACAAGCAACTGGCAGAGGAAGTATTTTGCCAAATTTTAATGAAATTTTTTCAGCAAGAAAAAGCAGTTTCTTTATACAAAAAAAAAAAAAAAAAAAAGTTTGAGAATTAAAATAAAACTTTGGATGCTAATACAAAAGCAGAAAAAAGAAAAGAAGTGGGAAATACAACAAGAGAATCACCGGGGGAAAAAACTTACTGCAACTTATTTTTATAGTTATTACAGAAAAGGAATTTTTAGAAAATATATACATATGTGTACATGCAATGAAATTCATGCTACTGAACTTCTTCAAGAACACAACAGAAACAAAGAAAAACCCAGAGTGTAGCACAGCCTTGAGCACAGGTTTTGGCTGTAAAAGCTCACAAAAGCTCTCAGGGCAGATGAGAAAAGATGAGATGATAAAATGTTACCATGTTTGGTATCAGAGTTATCTTGTGGCTCCTCAAACAGAATTAGGAACAAAATTTTAGACACCTCTCTGACTCAGGCGCTGAAGTAGAAACCTCTCCATGACCCACAGTTAGTTTGGCAGTACCACACCAGGTTTCATTAAGTGCCTGAGAGTTGCAGTTCTCACCTCAGAAAAGTAACTTAAAATTAAACTCGGTATGAATCACAAACTTTTCATGGGCTACCAGAAAGACATTTTAAATTCTAACACTGAGGTCATAGTGCCCAACTCAGGCAGACACAGCTCGTGCAAAAGTGAAAATACTTAATGAGCATATTAATTTCTTGGCCCAATATTAAGAAGTTTGTGTTCATTTGCTTCTACATCTACCAATAAATAAAAAAAATAATCTCCTTTAAATAGACTTTCTTAGAGCTTTTTACTTTGGAGATTTGAGCCTTACTATCAGAATTTGCCACAACTGCAAATAAAATAAAATAAAATCCTTCTCAGCCTTTCTCTTCATTTGACTCAGCTAAGTAAGAAAAGCCACCGTAGAGAGTTCGATATTTGTGTTGGAAAAAAGTGTAAAATCCAACCATAAATAAGAGAGCAGAGTTGCAAAACATCTGGACTGGGCTACAATGGCACAGATCTGCATGAAAATGCACGTCTGGTGTCTGGAATTTGCATAGGCAGAGCCGGTGCTCCCCAGTGCTGTCAGAAGCTCATAATGCTGGTATCACTCACTCCTTCTCTAACCGAAAGCAAAGGAACGTCCTCAAGTTCCATCAGCGCGTCCTCCTGCTGACACACACTCCTGCTGCCTCCTGCTTCCACCGATTTTCACAGAGCAAGTCGTAACTGCTGGCCTTGCACTGTTTACTGCAAAACTCCTGCCTCAAAAGGTGCCTGTCCTGTGCCCCTCGCCTTTGCTCTCCCAACAGCTTCATTCGCTTTCTGCTCTAACTGCGAGCAGCTTACGCCGCTGACGCACACTCAGAACAAGAATGCAAAGATTTCGGATCTTGCTGATTTGCACAAAAAATGTGCCAATCTGGATAAACTAGTCACACCCTTCTGCGGTGGCAATAGGGAGTCCTTAAGTGTTAAACTTAAAAGAATTATTATACTGTATTCTTCTGAAGAAAAAATAAAACAAGAATATTCTGTAATCCATTCTGAGAAGAAAGAATGGTTCCTGAAGAGACAGACAGACAGATAGATCTATAGATATGTATGCATGCATATTAAAGAATAAAAATCAGGATAAATTTTAAAATTTAAATAGCATCTAGGAGCAGAAAAAGACCTACAAAAGACAAGTAGGAAGTAATATCACAAAGATTACTTGTTTACATCTCACATTCAACAGATCAACATAAATCACACAGGGATCTTCAAAAATCTACTAACAAAATAATGAAAAATGCAAAAAGTTCTGGTTTTGTATAAACAGTGTGGCATATAAACACACAATCACCTGTTTCATTTTATATTCAGATTATAGTATTAAAATATTGTCATCAACAATACCAGTTATTAAAAGGAAGATCAGAAATTTCCTTGTACATGTGCACAGGTTCTACTGACTCTCAGGAACAAGAATTACTATTAAAACAGAGCTACCCCTCAATTTAGGCAGCCAGTTTGTATTTTAGAAAATGAAAGTAATTTATAGCATACATAAAAAAAATTTAAGTGGCTCTCATATTTAATTTATAGGAAAAACAACTTTCCAAGACACATTATAAAGAACTTTCTCACAGCTCGCTGCTTTCCACCTACCAGAGCACTACAGGCATGTCACTGCAGCAGCACCAGAACCTGACACAGCCTGACTTCCTCAAGTATTTCTGCATAATTAGATTTTTTAAGCCTCACAGTGAAGTTAAAAATAATGCCAATCTTTATTTGATATACAGATGACTATGTTTAAAAAAAAAAAAAAAGCAAATACATGTTTTGAAATGCTTCACAATTACAAATAATTTAACACTTGAAAATTTTTTCAAAACTCAGACAGGCCAAAAAGGAAATTCATGTTCCCTAAATTAGTCTGGGTATCTAAAGATTTTCTTTCCAATCCTGCGTTTGTTGTGTTTGTTGTTTGCTTTTTTTTTTGTTTGTTTCACTGGACATTTACCGTATTTATATATTTTTAAAGAGTGTAGCAAAAAAACCCACAAGCATGAGAAACATCTATAGACCGCTCCATAAATTATATTTGCTTTCTCATGTGAGAAGAAACTACTCTCAGATCACTTCTCTTTGTGTCAAAATGCACTGATCCTGTCCATTAAAAAAAGAAACAAAATGCATTTTCTGAGAAAGATGAACCAAGTTATGCAGCCACAGCCCCACAATTCTGAATGCAAGTATTCAAAATTCTGTTTTCATCTCTCAAGTTAAATCACCCAGAGCAACTAATCTAGTTTGCCAAGTATCGAGCTACATTTCATTGGAATGAGAAAAAATGCAACTTAAGAATAGCTCAATATTTTGGTTTTTCATGTTTAAAAGGCTAACAAATAAGTAAGAATGACAAAAAAATAGTGATTACATCTATTGTTGACAGAATCTTGCTTGTCAGCTTTGTCAAAGTCTCACAGACTGAATCCCAAGGAGTGACGTACTGTGGAATCACTGACTGGGAGATTTTCACTGTCTCCACCAAAATGGAACACACATACTACAGACACAAAGATTATTCCATATAGATCATTTTTCCACGGGCTTGAGCTAAAAAATAAGAAGCTACATGGACCCTAGAATCACACAACCAGAAATTCGCTCAATCATTCTTCACTGAAACATTTGGGTTCATTTACATTCACATTTCTTATGTGCACTAAAGTATTAAATGTGGTGCTTTCCCTCACAGCATCTTAATTTTTTCTTTAAAGCAGCAGGTTTTACACCCTACTGTAGCTCCTGTGCTGCTTTACTGAGCTCTAAACAACAGATTTCCCAATATTAAAGTGCAAGTTCAATGACTCTCAGACACAGGATGCCCTCAGTGCAGGAGACATTGTTCAGCACCAAAGAATGGAAAGTAACCTGCACTCTAATTTCTATTTATTGCCCAAACATGTTTCAGGAGCCTGATTATAGGAGTTAAAACCTCACTTGTATTTCCTCTAAAGGACAGCGACCTACACACTGCACTTTGTTTTGCAAGAAAAAAAAAAAAGTTTGTTTTGCTATGTGATCTGTATAATTCCCAAACTATATTTCAAAAAAATCAGAATTTATAGTTGTGAAGAAAATTTTGGACACCTAAAGAAAACCTGTGAGAAGTGAACAAGCTTCAGAAAATGCCACTACAGATGCTGAAGTGGTTTGGTCCCTCAGGAAAAGCTACAGAAAATATTTGTGCTGATTTTTCCAAGATGCTCACTGGAGATACCGGAGTCACAAGCTTACAAGTGCTTCGCAGTTTCCCGGGTCGGTCACCCATTGGTGGAAGGTTTATTTTGGAGACGGGGGGGTGAAGAAGGGGAGAGGGAAAGTATCCTGTAGGGTTCTGTGGCTGAGAACCCAAATCACAGGTCCCACAGAAATTTTTATCCAAGAATTACGTTCACAGAGCATCCTACAGTCACTATAAAAAGTAGGATGGGAATTTATCCATGCAACTTCCCTAAAAAAAACCCCAAAAGACACCGAAGAGGGGGCAGATGCGAGGGGAGAAGGGCAAACCCTCGAAAGCCTAAACAATGAGAGCAGAGCAGGTGACTAAAAATGACACAGAGCCCGCGGTCAGGGAGATCTGGCAGACGGCGCTGAGGGATCTCCAGGAAAGTTTACATCCTCCCACGGGGAGCGGGAGATGGGCCGATAGCGGCACCTCTGCCGTCGCCTCCTCGGGGGATCGACGGGGCAGGACGGCATCTCCCGGGAGGAACCGCCCGACCTCCCCGCGGGGCCCGGCCGGCACCGCCGGGGCCCGACCCCTCCCCAGCCGAGAGGCTACCGGGGGGAGCGCGGGGGGACGCGGGAAGGGCGACCCCCTCCCGATTCCATGAAATTTTTGGGGAAACGGGACCGGGAGACAAGGGGGGGCGGATCCTCCCTGCAAGGAGGGCGCGGGCCGGGGCGGGCGGAGCGAGTGGCACCGCCGGCCCGGGG